>NW_011888835.1:1014846-1081719 GCF_000151845.1 Pteropus vampyrus
ACTAATGAATAAAGTAAAGCATTAATCTAATTCAAAACTCAATAAAATAGGAAATAAATAAACAAATAAATATTTGCAATGAAAGCTGCTGAAATGTTTTTTTTTGTCATTTGTTTACTTTAACGTCTCCAACATCTATACATTAGAAAGTTAGTTTTAACATAAGTTAATTATTTCCATGCTATGTGCAGGAGCCATGCTTCTCTCTAAAAAGTAAAAAGGTAACATTTTTTTCAAAAACTTTCTCATACTATCCTGAAATTAATATTTTTATCACAAGCAGATTAAGTTTTAGAGCTAAGTTTAAACAAACTTTATAAAATATGTAATATATAATTCCTAATTAATTGGTATAATAGCCTAACTTTTGTCTTAAGTGGAATAAAGTTGTATTCAAGAGTAAAAAAATAGAGCTCATGCTGGCAAATTATATAGTATTTGCGATATACAGTGTGTTTTTTCTGCAACTCCCATTCTAACTACCTCACCTTCCTACAATGGGGTTTACATAGAATTGACCATACCTCCACCTCAATTGAGTACCAAAGCAGATTTATCCTAAAGCAGATTAACCATATTTCCCATGCTCATTACCTGATTCTGCTAACTTAGCAAAGAGCCTTCCTCTGACTATAGAGTTAGATTGGAGGAGAGTAGAGTGTCATCTATGTAAAGCTCAAGTACTTTTACTTGTAGGTTCAGGACATTTAGGGTCTATCCTGGATAATGTTGACTATAGACAGATAGAAAGATAAGAAAGAAGTGAGCTACAGGGTAAAGAGAATTGATAAATCATCCACTTGATAGACATATCACCTAAAACCAAAGGATAGAATCCCGATCAAACTATTTCAACCCTACGTTACTTACCACATGCCTTTTTATCTAATAGATTCTCTGTATCATGTAAACCAGATTGAATAGGATTTTCTGTTTCTTCTACTATACTTGAAATCATAATATCCTCACACAGTAGAAAAATACATCCCCTAATCTCTACTTTCTGAGGTCTTGAATCCACTTAGCTGCCATTCCTCTTCACATAAGTATATGTTCAGCATTCTTGTTCTCTGTTTTACTCCATCATTCCAAATAAGGCTTATTCACAGGAAAGAATCTAATATTGGTCATCATATTTTAATTTACTACGGAATTGAGTCACCATATCACATTATCTAGAGCTTTTCACATTACCTTTAAATGTAGAATAAATGAATTCATAGGTTCACAGTTATGTAAAAATTTTAACTTCTGAATCAGAAACTTTGTCAAAATTTTAAGTAGCTGTTATTCGTCTTTGAATCCTTACACTCAAGTTTGTCCTTGATAGTTGAGAAGTCCAAAACATGAGTACAAAAGCAGTTGTATATGGTGCATGTCTAATTTTTAAAATGAACTTTTAGTAAAGGTAAAACAATTGTTAAAAATGATTTGTTTTTTCATTCTTGAGAAATATACCCTTAAAATGACCTCGAAGACCAGATTCAAATGCAGAATTTTCAGATTCTTTAAAGAGATATATGGCGGCATAGGGATTCTGGGCCCTGGACCCACAGTTTGTCCCCATTCTCTTCCTATCATTTGGCTAGATCCTGCACCACAAGGACCCATGTGCAAATGTGTGGACTACTAGCCCCCAAATCTAAGTTCTATTCACATCTACCTAAAAAAATATTGCCCTTGGCCATGACACAGGTTAGGGGTCTGCACGATGGTCCCACTGTCTGCTTTGGAGAGGATGGTCCTATGGAAGAAATGGACTAACTCTAGACAGACTCAAAGCTGTTTGAACAGTGAATTCCAGGGCATAGAAAACCATAACATGGTCTAGAAAAGTAGATGCTGGCTCCAGTTAGGTATGTCCTCTTTGGTTCCTTTACCTCTTGGGGGCAGGTAGGCAAAAGGTCCAGAGTAGGAGGTATATAAAGGTTCCTGGGTCAGGGGCTCCTCTAGGTAAAGTTCAAGGGTCATACTTTCCATTCTCTAGCACAATGCCTGCAGAAGTACAGAGACTAAACATTACTAAATGCCTTAATGTAGGGAGTTATGAGTGTTTGAAATGTTAATGTGTTACCTGAGAAATAGAAATACTCTGAGTGAACATAGATTAAAGGAAAGTAGCATGCATTTGGAGAAGACTCAGAAGGGCCTTGGTTCTCAAAGCAGCGGCAAGGTGCATTCTGGACTACTGATTTAGAAATTCTGGAGGAGGGGTTCAGCAATTTGTAATTTAGCAAGCCCTCTAGGGGATTTTGATGCATACTAAAGTTTGAGAATCACTAGAGTCAAGAGAATAAACCTAAAAAAAAAGGAGTAATTCTCAAATAGAATAAATATGTAAAGGAGAAAGCCACTTGAAAGAGAACCAAAATAAAACCAATTCCCTGGAACTTTGTTGTTTTCTTCAACTATAATGTGCTTATTAAACCACCAGTATGTGAACTACTGTGAGCTAAATTCATTATCCTTGTTGAACTTATGCAGTTTTTTTTTTTTTTTTTTTTTTTCTGATAAAGCCTCCTGGGGGCTTCACTCTAAGTCATTAACTAATTTTCTTCTATCTGTAGGATAACTGAAGACTGATGTATGTTTAAAAAGATAATTCTGCAAAGCATCGATTTGAAGGATGGGGATATTTAGGAAAACGCATGCCTTTTTTTTTTCTTCCTTTGCCCATGTAGGAAGAGGAAAAAAAAGTACAATATTATAAAAAGACAACTTTAAGCAAGTGAGCCTTTTCCAATCCTATTATATAAAACCTCACTACATCTGTAAACTCAATGTCCACTCACATTGCATGGAGAAATAAAAGCACTTAATCTTTACATTACACCATAATCCACATATTTAATTTATGCCTTATCAGTTCACATTTATATATTTCAATTATAAGCTTTGAACTAATGCTTATTTGAGGAAATTAATTGTATGTGTGTGAACAGTTATATGTTTTGTTTATGCATATCATAAATGTCTCTAACTTTCTTAGGTTTTTATTAGGTCAGTACAATATCTGTTAAATTAATAACGTTTCTACTTAAAACTATTCTCAGAAATAGAAGCAAGCCTCAAGCAGAAGTGAAAATGAAGATTTTTCACATATCCCTGACAAAATGGTAATTAATTCCAAGCAATCAATTGTAAAATGTGTTTTGTTGCTAGAGTTAAACAATTTTTTTGACTCTTAGCTTTATTTATAAACCTGCTTTTCTTCTAGGTGAACTGGTCACCAATCTGCTGCCAACAGCTTTTTCCCAGGAAACTTACTTTCTAATATAATTAAAGAGAGAGTGACAAGATGAGATGATAAATGAAATTTCTGCCTGAAGCCAACATAGATAATTTAGGTAGAAGAATTCCTTTTACTTCAACTTTCCAGAGTTCTTCACTTTTCCTGCAATAAAACTCAAAAAGAAATCTAGTAGGCACATTCTAAACAAAATATGTATGTAATTATATTTGATGTAGACTCTTAAATATTAACCAGACACCTGCTTTGATTTCTAGGTATAGTAAAATTTTTATGCATTTAATAGTTTCCTTTATCACGGATGAGTGTTATTTTTTTCTCTCAAATAGAACACTGCTTATTACATTAAATGTTTCTTTTTTTATCATATTAATTATTATTTAAATGTTATAAGTTTCCACAAGCTTTGCCTCTCACTTGGCCTCACAGAAAAAATAATCTACTTTAATTTGATTTATGAACTCATATTTTTATAAAGAGTTAGATAAAATCATGAGTAAAATATTTGCAAACATACTGTCCTTCTGTCTTTTTCTAGAATTTCACCTTAAGGCAGCTTTATTTCATTTCTGTTACTAAGATGTTTACTTAGAAACAATATTTTTCAAGCAGGGAAGCAACCATGAAAGAAACCTGATTTTAGAATTCTATTTCAAATTATTACTTTATTTTTTGAGATTTGATTTATTCACCAATAACCTGTAATAATATTACACAAAAAATTGTGATAGTCGATGAAATAATGTATATAAGTACCTAGTCTTGTGCCTAGAGCATAATTAAAACAGTACAGTTTTATTTTTTGTTTCATTTGATAGTTTATAAAACCAAAGCAATATTTTAACTAGTATGTAATATTCATTGAATAGACATTATACTAAAGGCATGATACTTTGTGCTTCCAAAAATAAAAAGATATAAATGGCTCAGTCCTTTTTACCTCAAGGAAATTTCAGTCTTGTTTAGAAGAATACACATAAAACAAAGAATGGACACTTTTTATTATGTTTCAAACAATAAAAAAGTCATTAAGGAGTATTATTATTATACTAATTTGGAGAGAATCACATTTAAAAATTAAGTTATTTTACTACTTACAAGCTTATAAATTAAATATGTGGATGTCAGAATCAAAAGTCACATTGTGAATAAATAAATACATAGGTTTAGTGTGTATGTGTGTAATTGTAGTTTATTTACTCCCAACTTTATTAAGGAATAACTGACAAATATAATTGCATATAGTTAATGTGTACAATGTGATGATTAGAATACATGTTCATTGTGGAGTGATTACCAAGATAAGGATAATTAACATATCCATCATCTTACATAGTTAACTATTTGTGTGTGTGGTGAGAATGCTTAAGGTCTACTCTCAGCAACTTTTTAAGTATACAGTGCCTAATTATTAACTATATTCACATGCTGTACATTGTACCCTCAGAACTTCTTATCATTGAAAGTTTGTGCCTTTGACTTTTATCTCCCATTTCACACTTTCTCCAACCCATGGCAATGACCATTCTATTCTCTATTTCTCTAAAATCAGCTTTTTTTCTATTTTTAGAGTCCACATTAAAGTGATACCTTATAGTTATTGTCTTTCTGTGTCTGGCTTATTTCACTTAGCATAATGCCCTCCAGGTTAATCCAGGTTGTTGTAAATGTATTTTTTCCAAATTTTTACCTTGAGAATTTTCCAAATTTTACAGTAGAAGTTGATGATGAAGGTAACAAACCCATGACAGGTTTTAGAAGGCTTAAATTCAATAAGCAATTTGAACATTTTTGTTTTCCTTCAGGAGAGATAGAAATCAAGATTATTGTGTTTAGATTCTTGTGGGTTCAATGCGCCTTTATCATCCTTTATCATGGTATAGCCTTAGTTTAAACTGCCTCCAACATAGCAACTGTTTACACTATTGTAGTGGTTCTCAAAATCTGAGCTCCAGACCAAGAGAATCTGCAACACTTGGGAAACTGTTAAAAAAGGCAATTTCTCAGGGCCCACCACAGGCCTACTGAATTATAAATGCTGAGATTGAAGTGCAGGACTTTGTGTTCTAACAAGTGATTCTGTTGCACTAAAACATCAGAACCACTGCTATGATATGATGACATTTCTATATGGATATTCTACATGCACCACACTAGAAATCTATAGAATAGAATATATGTAATTTATCATCCAAACTGAGACATATTTGAAAGTTAGCTGTAGTTCCATTTACAATTATACTAAAAAACTGTTACAACTATATATTATTCAGGGCAAATCATGGCTACCCTAATTGTAGTGTCCTTGCCAAATAGAATGAATCCATCTATAAAAAATAATAATCAAATTAATATCAATGAAAATACTTATTGTACATCTGCATGAGGTGTGTGAACATAACGGAAAACATTCAAATGTAACAGAAACATTATTTCCAAACTGGAAGTGGGAGAAACTTTCTTCTTAAACCAAGCAAAAAATATATCTTTAGACTTAAAGAATTTAAAAAACCTTATGTTTGTACAGGCAAGTAAAAGTGATAATAAATGTTTAACAAGCTACCCAACCATTCATTGAAACAAGTATACAAAGTATGTTTGCTATCAAAAGTAATTGTATTTGATTTTTTTTTTTTTCATAGAGAGATATGTGAAACCTGGTCATGTGACATTTATATAACCATAAAATAAGGCACACGGATTCAGAACATTATTAATAGATATGTACATGGCACTGTGCTAAATTCTTGACTTGAAATAGCTCAGTCATTACTCAAAACAACCTCTCGAAGTAAAATATTATCATGCCCATTTCACAGTTGGGAAACTAATATTTAGGAAAGTAAAATTCGGCATACCAGTTACACTATTATTAAGTAGTGGGTTTCTTCAAAGGTCTAAAATCTAAGCCTGCAGCGTTAACAATACCTATGCAATCAAAACTATAAAACCAACAAAATTTAAATTTATTATTAATTAACCATGGTAATATTATTTTGCTGAAATTCATTACTTCTTATAAAAAATTAAGATCATGTCTGCAATGGCTTTTGAGATTTGAGGTGCAAATCTTAGACTATACTCATCTTGACTAAATTTTCCAATAATTATTTTCTATTCAAAATCAATAGTGAATACAAGGTCTCTGATGATAGACAGACAGTCACACACTGGTGACTATTCTAGTCCATAATCCCAGGGGATGCCTTTGGGAGGCATAATTAGGCTTTTGCTAGAAACTTCAATCTGCAGAGATTTGGTAGAAGATACCAAAATCACAGTTATTTCAGGATCATCAGTTCTCAGAATGACAGCTTGAACAAATGCCCACTCTGGATCTCTTGGAGTTAACATTTATCTATATATATTTAGAAATATTTCCTTGGTCACTTTGTATATTAAGGCTAACATGATTTACAAATAGGAGATATCTATTTATCTATATATCTTTATCAGAAGTATATTATACATAATATATATTTATCAGAACTCAGAAAGATCTACAAGAATTGTCCCTTTCTTATTAATAGAGCTTGAAAAAGGATAGCTATTTTTTCTTCACTGTTGTTGCAATGATTCTACATACTCCTAAGTACAAGTTATTTCCAGGAACTGAACTGATTGGGCTGACCCTGAATCCTGGCCAGATTAAAGAACCATTCTTGGCTAGTCATATGTATATTACACTTTCCAAATCTTCCCTGATACCCTCTTCTGAGAGAATACCTATCATTACAATGTCAAGCTCATGAATTAATTCAATTTGCTTCAAATCTTGTCTTATAGGTTGTGACAGAATGCTGGAAAATTTTGGTGTCCTTTGGAGAGAACAATACATATGTAATGAAGTCTGTCCCACATTAAAGCCAACCATATTTGACTTATGCTTTTCAAGATTGGATTAGAAAAAATGGCATTAGGCAAGTCTGGGAGATCATATGAGTCAGCTTTTATTCTTTTGAATATCTTTAATATTCTTCTCCATTATGGACATTAATATTTTTCTCCTTGACTTGGGAGACTGGGACACATTTTCAAACCCATGGTAGTCAATAATCAGTCTCTAAAAGCAGTCTTATCTCCTGAGCCATCCAGGACTACTAAAAAGAAGCATGGAACTAGCAAAACAGCTTCCATAATCTTCTAATCAAGGCTATTTTTCTGTTATATTTTCTAATCTAGGATTGCTTAATATTTGATATTGTTTGGGAAATTCTAAGGCCTCACATTTAGTATGTCCAGTTAAAATCTGGAGGAGGATGCACTTGCCCAACATTTACTTATGAGCTAGTACTGACAAGACCATAATGCACATATTACATCTATTCCAATTATACATTCACATAAATGTGATGTCAAACCTGAATATCTCTCATAGTCTCGTTTTTCTATCTTCAAATTTCCTAAGGCCCTGAATAACTCCCAAGCTTCACTTACATTCTTAATGTTGCTTAGGGATAATCAAGTATACTCTGCAGTGATATATTACATAATCCTATAAAGTTTTGTTCAGCATCTCTAGGACATTCAACTTTTACCATAGTGTATCACTTCAGACACCAGGTAGTTGGACATACAGATCACTGCACTTAGTTTTCAACAATGTCAGTGGCTGAACTATCTTAGTAGCCTGTGTGAAGGCCTTTTGTTTCTCTTCCTTATTGGCTTGATTGGATTTATATTCATCCAACCTGGGACAAAGGGAGTGACTCTGACAAGGTTCCTTGGGAAAGCTGGCTTCTGGAGTTGAAACAAGCATTTTGTCAGTAAAATCATATGTAGAAAAACAGCCACTGGGCTATCATATTCTCATCAGAACTCCCCAGGCTGCCCCCGTACCTATATTCTTCAACATCTAAAACTTCTATGTGGCAACACAGCTATAGTTACAGGTTGGTCATCAGTTGAAACCAATATAATATAATGTCATATTTACTTAGCTTTATAGAAAGATATTAGGGAAAAAATACAGCAAGTATGGCATCATCTCACTATATTGGGGGCCCAGATGGCATCCATTTTTTAAAATTCCCTTGTCCATAAGGGAAATTAAGACTGCCACGAATAGGTATTGATCACTCCAGCCTCAATGTCCTGATAATATTTTATCACATGCAATCCTGTAAGCCAAATGCCTGAAATCCAACTCTTAGCTTCCCCAACAGTGGTATAGCTCCATTCCCATCCTTTACAAACCCAAAATGGAGGATCTTAACTCTAAATTTAAATGTAACAGTACTGTGTGGAGACAGAGCCCAAATGCATTCCAAAGCATGCCTGCATCAATCCAAATATGCCATATCTCCTTCATGCTCTAGTTCCTTCTTTTATAGTTAATATTTTTTTTCTCAATAGCTAATGGTAGTCCAAATAATACTATATGACATCAAGGTGACTGCATAAACAAATTAGATGCCGAAGCTGTGAAAAAATAGTTTTAATGTGGTAATTGATATGACATGAATATGCTGCCTCTGTTTAAGATTTCAACAATTTTTGACAAATAATAAATTGAGCTTAATATTTAAAGTAAATTAGCCAAGAATCTATGGACTCTAGTTTGAGAATCACCCTTCAATAAGAAGATATCTGATCCAAATTTTACTCTATGTCTTTATCACTAACTCTCTGTTAAGTAAAAAGAAGGGAATATATAGTGGAAAAATAATTATTCATCACTGACATCTCACTACTTTTGAGATTATCTCTATTTTATCTTCTCATGTTAATCAACAAATTAAGCTATAACCAATCAATTATGATACTTATGTATACTGCTTTCATTAAAAATCACTTTGTTTTATTATATATACATATATTTGTATATGTATGTATGTGTGTGAGCATAATATCTATAATCATACCCGTAGAATTGACGTTGCAATTCTACGGGTATGATTATAGAGACAAAGATAGTGAACAAGATAAAAAATATTTGCTTGAAATTTAATTAGTAATAATGACTAAAATTATAATCTGATTTTTAACACTTTGAGAGTAAAAAGAAACAAAAAGGCCTTGTTGAAAGTAGTTAAGTCTACAGTCATGCCACCCTGAACACACCTGATCTTGGAAGCTAAGCAGGGTTGTGCTTGGTTAGTACTTGGATCGGAGACCACCTAGGAAGGCCAGGTGCTATAGACTTTAAAAAACAAAGTAGTTAAAAGTGTTTTGACATAAGTTAATAAATTAATAAAATCAATGTGCTTTTAAGAAGCCATATTTTGCATCATTATAATACTGTTCATTCCAGAATAGCACAGAAATTTTATTAAAAATTAAAGTGACAACTCTTTATTTAGAGAATTGTCAGTTTTTTCCTGGGAAAATATTAGAGGTACAATTAAGTAAATCACTAAAAAAATTGCATACATTTTGAGACACTAGGGGAAAAATAAACTTTCTAGAGATAATTTAAGTAGTATATAACTTTATGTTATAATTGCATTGAAGACCAGATATTATGGTCATTGACTTTTTTTTTACTTTTATTAATAGTCCATATAATGCATGTAAGATAAGTAAATTTCTGTTGCTGATATGCTGCCCAATCTATGATATTTTGTTATTAAAAAAAGTATCCCTCAATAGAAACACACACACACACACACACACACACACACACACACACACACACACTAATTGATAAGAAGATCAATTTACCTGTTATGAACTGAAGCGTGCTTCCCTTGTTCTCCCCTTCCCCCCCACCCCGCCCCCTCAAATTCACATGTTGAAGCCCTAACTCCTAATGTGATGATATCTGAAGATGGCATGTTTGAGAGGTAATTAAATTTAAATTCAGGCACGAGGTGGGGCTCTCATGATGTGATTAATGCCTTTATAAGAAGAGATACCAGAGATCTTGCTTCCTTTCTTTCTTTCCTATGCAAGAACTCAGCTAGAGGGCAACAGTCTGCAAACCAGGAGGAGAGCTGGAAACCAAATTTATCAGCGTCTTATCTTGGTCTTTCCAGTCTCCAGAACTGTAAAAAATAAACTTCTGTTGTTTAGATCACCTAGTCTATGATATTTTTTATTGCTGTTCAAGCAGATTAAGATAATACAGTTTAGAATTATATATCATGTGAAGTGGGAAAAAAATTATTTTTTCAAATATACTGATCTGAAACAACATCTTGAGCCAGGATTGTCCTCTAATGAAGTGTTTTTGGATATTTGTGTGTCTTTTGTTTTCTTATGTTTTCTCCCTATACTCTCTAATGTTATTTTGATAATACTATATTAAGTGAGATAAATGGATATTACCAATTTATTGATGAAGAAACAGAGACATACAGAGTTTAAGGGATTCACTTACTGCTTTATAGTCATGTAAAATGACTTACAATTAAGTTATCTGACTTTAGCCCTGTTTCCTATTTTATTATCACCTTAAATAATTTTTGGAAATAATGATCAATATTATGCCACTGTATACTTATTAAGACTAAAAATAAAATTAATTGAGTTAAAATAACTAATTATTAAAATAACATGCTAATAATTTAGCTTGGGATATCTTTATTTGGTACCCCCCTTACTATGATCTGAATATCCCTTCCCCCCCCAAAAAAACAGTCATATATTGAATCCTAATACCCAAAAGTGATGATAAGGAGGTGGAGGCTTTGGAAAGTGATTAGGCCATGAAGGCAGAGCCCTCAGGAATGAAATTCCTTTCTTATAAATGAGGCTCCAGAAAGATACCTAGTCTATATGAGAGTACAGTGAGAAG
The DNA here is from genome assembly GCF_000151845.1 of Pteropus vampyrus. Lineage (NCBI taxonomy): Eukaryota > Metazoa > Chordata > Mammalia > Chiroptera > Pteropodidae > Pteropus > Pteropus vampyrus. The sequence goes on from NW_011888835.1 coordinate 1,025,835, forward strand.
TCTACAACCCAGAAGAGGGCTGTCACCACATCATTCCCGTGCCACAATCTTAGATTTCCAGTCTCCAGATCTGTGAGAAATAAATTTCTGTTGTTGATAAGCTACCCAATCTATGATATTTTCTTATAACAGCTAGAACAAACTAAGACAGAAAATTGTTATAGAGAGTAGGGTGCTGCTGTAACGGATACCTGAAAATGTGAAATTGGCTTTGAAACTAGGTAATGGGCAGGGTGTGGAAAAGTTTTATGGTGCATGCTAGAAAATGCCTGCGTTGTTGTGAATAGACTGTTAAGGACAATTATCATGGCAGCTCTAAAGAGAGGAGAACTGTAGAAAAAGAAGCTTCGGCCTTCTCACAGAATACCTAAGTGGTCATGAACAGTGTTGGTAGGAATATATGTGGTGAAGGTCATTCTGATGAGGGCTCAGAAGGAAATGAGGAACATGTTACTAGAAGCTGGAGGAAAAGATATCCTTGTTTTATAAAGTGGCAAAGAACTAGTCTGAATTGTGTTTGCATCCTAGTGTTTTGTGGAGGGAAGACCTTGTAAGCGATGTAATTGGATATTCAGTTGAAAGCATTTTTGAGCAAAGTGTTAGAGGAGCAGTTTGGTTCCTTTTGAATGCTCACAGTAAAATTAGAGAAGAGAGAAATGACTTAAAGATGAAATGAGTAATCAAAAGTTAAAAGTTTAAAAAATTCTCAACTTATCCACGTTGAAAGAACTAATAAAATGGACTAAAACTGATAAACATGTCCTCCCTGTGGACTATGCATTCACACACACCACACAATTGGATTATTTCTACTCATTTTTCAAATGTCACCAGTTTATGAAGATTTCCCTGACACTTACCTACAAAAACTTTTTTTCTTTGCTGTATTTTATAGTAGTCTGTGATTTTATTACAGCGCTCTTCTTATCATAGTTCAATTTTAAGTTGATTAACTGTCTCTTCGTACCACTAGTTTTTAAATTAGTTTTATGCAAATTTGTAAAATCAATACCTAGCTCTCCTGTTCTCAAGAAATATGTGTTTATATGTGTATGTACATATATGTATACAAACATACATACGTGTACTTAAGTATATTATTAAATAGATTAAAGTTGTAAAAATGTTATTTTATTGTAATAATAAAATCTGTATATATTAGTGAATTTATGTTGTATGCTCAATTATTCCAATTAATTTCTCATGGAACTGTCTGCCCGTATCAATAAAACATTTGAATATTTTATGCAATTTGAATAGCTTCTTCAAACAGAAAATGATGTAGCTGTAAGAAAATGGCTATACCAGAAAATAACATGTTAATAGATATCAAAGTGATCTACCTTGAAGTGTTTTAGAAAGAGCAGGAAAGTAAATAATTATAATATAATCAGTACTTGATAAATATGAATGAATTATAAAATATAAACAATTTCTCTACCTCAATATTTTATATTAAGATGTCTTTAAATTTATGAGTCAATGTATATTGTTGTATAAATTTCAGTATCCTCTTAGTATGAGTTTCTTTTAAAGCTGTGCTTGTGTAAAAAAAAGAATCAAACCTCTAAAAATTCAACGTAGCAGTATTTCTTTCTCTATATAACATGTATCCACATAGTTCTGCAAAATTTCTGATCAAAATGATAGCCATATTTTAAAAATTACCAAATAAGAGGGTTTGGGGTAAGAGGCAAAACTGTGAAGAAAATAGTAAACATACACTTCTGTTAGCACATGTGAGTTGTCAGGAATAAGCAATTACTATAGGATATTCTTACTGGAGGCTGGCCCTACTAGCAAAACATCTATCCTCATTTTCAGACTTAAATCTGAGTTTTCTGGTTTTCTATTTCCAGGAAGATATTTTCCCAAAGTTTGTGTATACCATACCACAGTATTCTTTTTAGAGTCAGTTTTACCATTTTCTTTCCTTAGCTTTTTTTTATAATACTTCACAGAACACTGCATCACAAAATACAATTTTGTTTTGGGGATAAAAATTCTTTAAAGTTTTGTGGTCTGCCCTAATAACAACAAGAATAATCCAGAGACATCATTATTTTCTGTTTTAAATATCTACTCTACATGCTTTACAGTGATATAACTGACCTCACATTACAATTATGCAGTCACTCAATTCTTGTAACAACAGTTCATTTAATTTTTAGAGTAAACAGATAGAATATGCAGAAGCTACAGACATAGACATCCTCATTAGTTTCATCTTCTGTGAACATTATTTCCCTACTATGTGCTTTATGTAATTGGAAAGGTAGAAAGCATTTTGAAAGGAAAGTGGATTTTGGAGATAGAAGATGCCATTACACAACAGAAATTCATGATGATTCTGAGTAATAGTAATAAGAATGGTGACTGTTGGCTTTGTTTCCCATAAGAGCTCTCATTTCTTTCTTCATAGTCTATCTAATTTTATCTCACATGCTAACTCTTATTTTTTATGCATTTGGGTTTCAGATAAAATCAGAAAAGCATTTAGGTTGAATCAGTAAAATGTGACTACTCAACTTAAAAGCATGGAAGTCGAAAATATGAAACTGTGGCAAAACAAACAAGATATTCATTTGTCCTTAAGGTAATAGAAAGAGCTCAACATGATGACACAAAATTTTGCTTTGAGGAATGGACTTTATTGGGAGATATGTTACGATTTGGTTTTTCAAAAGATAAGACTAATGAGTTCTGACATACTTCAGTTGCAGTCACCATATTCACCTTAGTCTTAAAATTCTAAAAATTGGTAGATATTTGCTAATTCTTTAAAAAAAAAAAAAACTCTTATATTCTAAATTTCAAATAAGGGTAGACAATTTTGGTGGCATTATAAGTTTCAAATCATATACATATACGTATAATACACATATATAATCATATATATATACACACACTATGTATATTCTGTTCATATATACTTATAAACTTTTTCCTGCAAGTTGTTCAAAGATTACTTGCTCTTTGTAGAAACTACTTCTTTCGTCCAGAAAGACCCTGTATTAATAGTGTCTATAAAATGCCTCTCTTCCTCTCTAGATTTATGTCTAGCATTATGTATTTTTAGAAACTTTTTATTCTCCACCTGGGCGCTATGGTTAGTTAGATGCCCCTCCTATTTGATTTACCCATATAATTCCATAACTCCTTTTGTGTATCTTTATTATGAACATTTTTAATGTGCTTTAAATACTGGATCTTTGCTTATGTCAAGCACTCTACTATAAAGTTTTAAAGGGAAAGGTTGAGGCCTTACACTTGTTTCTCACTAGTTCAGAGCCAAGTATTGGAAATATGGCAGGTACTTGATATTGCTTTCTAAGTGAGATACATAAATTAATGAATGATAAGTGTATTAGATAATGTTTTCTATGATTTTTTTTCAGTTTCTGTTGCAAGGTTATTTTAAAAGATTTGCTCTGATCCTAAATAATACATGCTCAGTATCAAATTATCAATTCATTTCGCTGTATAAAAATTATTTTCTTTTAGTTAATTTCTAATAATTAAGCATGCTTGAAACTTTAAAGCCATATTTGACTCTCCACAAGCATTATCATTTTTAAACACAACTACCTTTTAAAATTTCCATAAGTTGTATGTTTCTAATGTTCAGAAACTGATCTAACCATCATACATTTATGCCCTTGTTATCCTAGCATCCCACATTCTAATCCCAAATCACATTAAATGGATAAAAATATTTTTTAAGAATAAGTAAATTCTGGAATTCAAGAAAACATGTTAACAATCGGGAGTCATTTTGAGGAATCCCTGAAAGATAAAAAGAAATATATAAAATATTGGGAGAAAATAAGACCCCCAACCAGTAGAGAAGACTTTCAAAAAGTCTCTTGGAGAAAACAGTAGGTGTAGTTTGGGCAAGTGACAAACTCAAAATTAACTAGTATAGAATTGAGTGATATGGAAAATCTGCATCCCTCTAGGGAAAAGCTATACACGTATAAAATTCATAAATATCACACAGATTGTGCAAACGTTTACTGTAACTTGTATCAGTAATCACATTGCATACTGCTTATATCAGTCATAGGCATAGGGGTCAGAAAGGTAGGTTGGTATCTCTAAGAAGATAAAGCATTAGTAAATGCAATCAACAATACACACTCTTTCCTCCATAATTATTAGAAGGATGCTCTGATTAAGAGATGCAGTATCCAAATGAAGAAATAAAGAGCTCAATTACTTATATGGACATATAAGCTCAATTACTTATATGGACATATAAGTTGATGATGAATGCCGACAACATAGGGAAGAAAAAAAGAAGAAAAAATTCTAATACCTAAACAGAGAAAATAAGATATAGAGAAGACTTTAAAATAGACACAACTAGTAGTTTAAGAAGGATAAAAGTCTCTTCATTTCCATTAAATATGAGCTGGCGGATTCTGAGTGCAAAATAGAAACAGGTAGATATCAGGAAAAATAAAACATAACTGAAACCCCAAATTCTATTTCCTAGGTACCTGAATGAACATAGCTAAATAGTCATTTAGCAGAAAAGTAAATGAATTGGTTTTTAAGAATAAAATTCAAATATTAAACAAGAGTAAAAATACAGAGATTTGAGGGATAGTCTCAGAAACTACAATACCTAATTAGAACTGGAACTAAAGAAGAGAGATAAATGGAGGATAAGAAGAGAAAGCAATGCATTCTTGAAGAAACATTAGAAAAATACATTCTGAGATAAAGTAATCAAGGCTTTACTATGACAAAATGATAAAGCAAAGTACAAGGAAATTGTATGCAAAAAAAAAAAAAGTATTAAGAATAAAAAACCCACAAAAGTGTTTGTACTTTTCTCCAAATAATTGTTAATGTATCATCACACAATCTTTTATCTGAAACATATTAGCTAATTGTATTTGAGAATTCAGAAATTTTTAGATTTGCAAAGGTAATATGGATTGCTTTAAGACTATTTTAGCTAATTAGAGAAAAAGAGTAATTTAAATCCAAAAAAATGAGAAGAAAATAAATTAATAAAAAATTTTGAGCAGAAATCAAGAAAACTGGAAAATAAACAATAAAGAAAATCAATAATATCACAAGCCAATTCATTCTAAGATAAATAAAACTGATAAAGCTTCGGTCATGAAAACTAGGGAGAAAAGAAAAAAGATACAAATTAGCAATATTAAAAATAAAAAAGGAGTTATTGCTACTGATCTCATTGACATTAAAAGAATAATACAACAACAGAGAACTCTGTGCCTACAAATTTTATAACTTAGATGTAATAGACCAATTTTTAGAAAGGTATAAACTACCAAAACACATATTAGAAAAAAAACAGATATCCTTAATAGCCTCATCTTATCAAAATCTTTGATCAATAATTAAAGAAAACATAAAAATAATATCTGGTCCAATTCACTGGTAAATTCTACTAAATATTTATAGAAGAAATTATATTAATCTCTACAATTTCTCTCAGAATATACAAACAGAGGAAGAATTCACAAACTTAGTCTATAAGGCTAGCATTACCCTTATAACAGAATCAGATAACGATATTACAAGGGAGGAAAACCAAAGACTGATATCTCCCATGAACATAACTAAAAAACTCTTCAATAAAGTATCAGCAGACATATTTCATCAATATATAAAAAGAATTATATAGCATGCCCCAATGGAATTTATTCTAAGTTTCCAAAGCTGATTCAACATTAGAAATTCAATCAATGAAATCCTAAATAGACTGAACAAGAAAAAGAAAAAGATCATATCAATATACACAGAAATTGTTTTTTCATAAAATCTAAAATGACATCTGCTATGAACTGCATGTTTATGTTGAATGCCTATGTCAAAAGTCTGTGCACCCAAAGTCATGGTATTAGGAAAAGGTGCCTTTGGGCAGTGATGAGGATTTGGCCCTCATAAATAGTATTCTTACTACAAAAGAGGACCTAGAGAGTTCCCATCCCCTTTCCACCATGTGAGGGCACATCAAGAAGGTGCCTACCTATAAATCAGGAAGCAAGCTCTTGCCAGACATGAAATCTATTGAAGCCTAGATCTAGGATTTCCCAGCCTTCAGGATTGTGAGAAATAAATTACCATTGTTTATAAGCCACCCAGTCTATGGTATTCTGTTATAGCAGACCAAATGAACTAAGACAACATTTATGATAAAAAATATCAGTAAACTATGAATAGAAGGAACACTCTCAAATCAACAAAGATCATTTACAAGAACTTGCATCAAACTTAATGGTGAGAAACTAGGTGCTTTTTTCTTAAAATCATTAACAAAGCAAGGATGTCTTCTCTCACTACTTCTATTGAATGTCGTACTAGAATCTATAGATAAAAATCACACTAAGAAAAAATATCAAATGTATATAGATTGAAACACAAGAAAGAAAACTATTTGCAGTTGACATGATGTCTATAACATTCTAAAGAATCGACCAAAAAGCCCCTGAAACTAGTTAAGTAAATATAGCAGTCATAGGATACAAGATGATTATATAAAATTAAATTGCTCTCCTTTATACTAACAATGAACAATTGGAATTAGAAAAATTTTTAAAAAGACATTCAAAATGTAACAAAAATTAAATACATAAATTTTTTTTAAAAATTAGACAGGATCTTTATTTAAAAACTACAAACCACTGGAAAAAATTTAAATAATTGGAGAGATATTCCATATTTATGGATTGATAAATAATATAGTTAAAATGTAATTTTTTCCCAAAATGAACTATAGATTCAATATAATCCCAATTAAATTCTTAGAAAGTTATTTTGTAAATACTGATAAAATGATTCAAAGTTTATATGGAATCAAAAGATATAGAGTAGCCAACACAATACTAAGGAACGAAAGTAAATTTGGAGGATCTGTCAATTTCCAGACTTACTATAAATCTACTGTAATAAAAACAGTGTGGTATTGGCAGAAGAAAAGACATCAATAAAAAGAAAAGAGATCTGAGAAACAGACCCACAAATTTGGTCAATTGGTTTTGATAGACACACAATGGCAATTCAGTGGAGAAGGATAGTCTTTCCAACAAATGGTACTGGGACAATTGGACATCCACATGTTTAAAAGAAAAAAAAATAAGAACCTAGATAAAGACCTTACATTTTACACAAAAATTAACTCAACATGGATGTTAGGCCTTCACATAAAATATAAAACTATATAATTTTTACAAGAAAACAGGAGAAAATTTATGTGACTTTGGATTTGTTAAGTTTTTAGATACATCTCTAAAGCATAACTGATTGAAGAAAAAGCTAAGTTGACCTTATTAGAATTCAAACATTTTTATTCTTTAAAAGATGTAGTTGAACTAGTACGGCCAGAGATGATTAAAGAATTTATATAACTTGTCCAAAGCTAAACAATAATTTGTGGAATCAGAATTATAATTCAAATTTGCCTGATATCAAAGTCTTCACCTTCTGACTTACTTATGGTAATAATGTATCTAAATAGTATGCCAAAGTTACTTTTTGGAAATCTGCTCAGCAATATACATTTATGCACTTTGGCTCATTTCAGATTTATACATCAGGGAAGAAAAATAAAAAAAACCTTTCTAGGTATTTTAGGAACAAACAGATTTTATAGAGCTACCCAGGAGCCTATGAAATAATTGTAAGAACAAGAAGAGAAAATACCAGGGGATATTGGTTATATTTCGTGGCTGAATCTAGCTGTCCAATTGAGAAGAAACCACTGCTCTACCCAAAGATTAGGGAATTGCAAGAACTCTGAAGTTTATAGTCAAAGTTGCCCCACAGTCCTGCTATAACCTTCAGATCAGTGTAACTGCCTTTCAAATCTCAAGAATATTGACAAGATATAAATTTCTTCTATAGTTTATCAATAATGTTTATTTGCTACGTGATCTTTATTCATATTCTCCAAATAGCTCAGGCAACTGTGGTCAACCTGACAAAATATTACTTGCTTCAAAACCAGGGCTCTGTATCTCAATACATACACTATGGCTTAATCTTCAAATGACCTCGTAAAGTCCTAGGAGACCACAGATAGTGATGCATACTATAATAGGACCAGGCCAGGGAATGGAGACTGTAACAGAGGATAAAGCTTAATTTAAGCTAAGACAGTTTATCCTTCTAATGTCAGCGTGGCCACTGGCAATGAATATTCACGCACGCTAAATGGTGATCTTGACCAAGCTTATTCAGGTAGTAAGGAATCGACTTTAAGTTGGCCTGACTCTAAAATCTTTGTTTTATGTTTCTCAAGGAAAACATGTGCATTGAAATCTGCAAAGAATTGTATTGTTGTAAATTAGAGATTATGATGTCTCAAATAATCAAGAAGAAACAGAAAAGAAAAGAATAAATATGGCTGTTTGTATAGCCAGGGTTGAACGGCAAGTTCACAAATAGTCTGTTATTTTTATTATATCATATTTCAAATGAACATTTCTTACTCAGTTTTTCAAATTGTGCATAGAGGAACATCTTGATGCAAAACCCTATCATGCTTCATCAAATTCCATTATGTATTTAATTAAGATATTAATGAGACAACTCTTAAATTGAATGAGAAATTAACCTACTAGTTTATTGTTAATAGCCAAAATTATTAGGCCTCCCTCTCCACTTTCCTGCACCACACAGCACTTGGTAAATTAATTTTCACTTGCTGTTCAAAGTTCTCTTCTATTATTTTTTGAAGTCTTCTCGTATATCTTCTAAGAACCATTTAGAAATGGCTCATTTAACCTTTGCAAAACATAACTGTAATTTCAAAGATAGCATTTGGCTCTTTCTGAAATTGACCTCATTTACATCCTTCATATTTAAGTTTCAAGGGCTTTTCTTTATTTAAATGGTTGTCTTAATAAAAGATTGGCGTACATATATGATATCAGTCATAAATGATTTCTGTGCCAATAGTTTTCCATTTAAGTTGAAATATTAACATTATCATAAATTTATGTATTTAAAATAATAAATAGTTATATATAGAATTACAACTTGACACTGTAGAAATTAATGTTACAGAATTAAGTGTAAAACTTTTCTTATATTAGGCAAAACAAAGATTTTTTATAAAAGCAAAATTATAGAAATTAGAAACTACAATATGTAGATACAAATGTTCAAGTTAAAATGCAAGATTAAACTAGAAAATACAGAAAATATAGACAAAAGATTTTTTTTGGTTTTAGTGCATGGATATTATTTTAGAAATATATTTGATTTAGAAACATTAATAATTTTCTTATTTTAATTATCCAAAGTTTTGTTTTCAATTCATAGGATAAATACTAAGGAAAGAAATATTCTAATATTATATATAGGTCCCAAAATTTAAAATTACATTGTATATAAATAGTACCTTCATTATGTTTATACCCAAGTACTTAGTAATTCTGATACCATTGAATGTTATATACTTTATGATTTTATTTCTAATTATTGCAATTACATAGAAATCCAATTGATTTTGTATATATTGATCTTATATTCTACAACACTGCTACACTCTAGTAGGATTTTTGTAGATTTTTATAGGATTTTCTATATAACCGGTTATGTTATCTGCAAATAAAGACATTCTTAATTTTCAATTTAGAAGTGTTTTATTGTACTAATATACATACTGGATTTTGTGGTGAATTATACCAATTGATGTTCAAATGTTAAAATGACTTAATTACTATGATAAATCTCAGTCATAATTTATTATGCTTTTCATGTATTTAATATGATTTGCTAATATTTTGTTTTATAATTGCATTTATGTCCATAAAAACTATTGGTCTTAAGTTTTTCTTTTATTGTAATATCTTTGTCTACTTGTGTTTTCAGTGTAGTATCAGTGTAATAACCCACAATTTATTATGATGTATAATTCATTTTATGTATTGTTAAATAGGTGTCCTAATATTTTGTTGAGGCTTGTGCCTGAATTTATAAGAAATATTAGTTTGTATTTTTCTCTTTTGTACTTTGTTTCAGTTTCGTATTAATGTAATAATAGATTCATAAAATGACTCAGGAAGTAATCAGTTCTGTTTTCTGGAAGAAACTGTGTAAAATTGGTGTTGAGTCTTTACATGTTTGTGCAGTTCTTCAGTGAAACCATCTGAGCCTGCTGATTTTTACTTGGGGAGCTTTTTAAATACAAATTGGTTTTAGGTATTACTTAGAAGACTAGGTTATCGATTTCATCTTGACTGACTTGGTAGATTGTGATTATTGAGGATTCAGTCCATTTCTTCTAAGTCGTTGCATTTATGAAGATGAAGCTTTTCATAGTATTTCCTTATTATCTATTTAATGGCATCAGAATTTGTTATAATATCTTGTGTTTTGTTCCTGATATCATGGGCTCTGTTTTCTCTCCCTTTTATTTTAATGTTTTCAGTTTTCCTGGAGGTTTATCAATTTTGTTCTTTCATGGACAAATTTTTTGTGTAATTAATTTTTTCAATTTTTATTTAAATTTAATTGATTTCTACTCTTATCTTATTTCATTTCTTCTGCTTGTGTTTATTTTGATCTTTTTTCTAATTTCTGTAGTAGGAACTTAAATTAATGAAATTTCTGGCTATTTTTCCCCAATGTAACTAGTAGAGTTATCCATCCTTTTAATTTTAATCTACCTATATTTGTATAAAGTGTATTTATTGTAGACAGCAGACATTAAATGTCTTTATATATAATTGATCATTCTCTGATATTTAAATGATATAGAATTAATATTATTATCATATGTGATATTGATATATGTGATGTGAAGTCTACAATCTTAAAATGTTTTCTTTTTAATTCCTGGTTATCCTTTATTCTCTTTTTCTGATTTTCTTTTGGTTTAAATAAGGTTATTCTTTTCTCATAATTCCATTTTACCTTCTTTATTAGCTTATTAGGTATAAGTCTTTGTTTTTAATTTTGTGACTGGATTCCTTCAACTGATCCTCATTAATTTTTGTGAGCACTTTTTTGCTTTCTGATGCTAAAAAACGATCCATGCTCATTTTGTATATTTCTTACGCTAGTTTTAGAGTCTGACGTATTTTTAAGGAGTACTGGTTTCTTTTACTGGGAAATGTTTTTAGAAACCAAGATCTAGGTGCTAGGTGTACTCATTGTGCCTGGGAGGTCACTGCTTCTAGGGGAACTCATCTCAAAGGGCCAGAAAATGTATCTTTGTATTATAATGTGTAAATATATGCATATTTATACATATTTCCACATGTAATCTTCTATATCTATATAAGCTAAATATCAATTCCTACTGATGTCTCTAACATCTAATACATTATTGCATGTATTATTTTAGTCTTCTTCTTGCTTATTTGTAATTTTTAACTCCAACACTGAGAAAACGCTCACTATTCCTCATCCATTTACTTAATTGTTCAATTTCAATATATCTTTATAACAATATCATAATTAATTAATATTCCCATGGGAAACAACTAAAATATAGTGCTTCTGTGCATTTCTTGTTTTATGCAAAATAATGTACAATTCGTTATACAATTTTCCACAAACTTTTCCAGATATCAAATAACTTTTATAATACAGACTCATCCTATAGCATTTAACCTGAAATAGAGGCAATATAATAAGACCTGTTGCCTAGAGTTGATTTTATATGAAATTTCTAGCACAATTTGTTTTATAATGTTTTATGCATCATTAAACTATAGATTATTTACAGTTTTTACTTGTAAAACTACTTCAATATCCTATCAGATTAGTCCTGTGATAAATGGCTTTTGGGATAGAATGGGTAGGCACGCTGGTTTAATGAGTTATTTAAGTAGAATAAATAAGCACATCTCAAACTAAGGATTACTGACTACAATTAAAATGGCTTATTAATAGAGACTAAGAACAGTTGTATTTACTTCTACCTAGGTATTATTACATGTAAGTATTGAATTGGTTTTATAATACTTAAAGGGAATATGACATTCTATTAAAATGATATGAATAAAGAGTAACATGCTATTGTTCTTGAATATATGAGTCTACATCAAACAATAAAACCTTTAAACTGTGACATTGTACTCATGCATATTAAATCATAGAGTTATTCTGGATCTCATTTTCCTAATTCTTTTTAATATGATAAATCCATTGCAATTTTATTTCATATCAAGCATATGTGTGCATTCATTTTTGGAGTTACTGACAAAACAAAAATAATTTTAAGATGCTCAATACACCATTTTAAATTTACTATGAATGTTTTCATGAAAACATATGTATCTGAAGTCTAATCATTTCTTGGCTGGTCGTGGCAGTAAAAACTGACATGTGGAGAAAATACGAAAGGAAAAAGGAAGGCATCCTTTTAAAACCAGTTACTGTGTATTAACCCTCCTCCATTTTGTCTCATTTAATCTTTATACCAACCTTTTGATACAGTTACAAGCATATCCAGTTTAGAGAACAAAAATTTATATCAAGAAAGGTAAGTAATCTGTCCAATTTTACATTGCCGTTCAGTGCAAAATTTCAGAAAATCCAGGCTTTTTCCCTATCAAAATTACCAGAAAGTATTTCCAGTATCACAGGAAATGGTAATACCACAACCAAAAATAACAAAATTTTATGAATACCAACACGAAAAAATTCAAGTTACAGGATATCACTTTTTCTGAATCTATCATAGTTTTTATGGATTTTTACTTTTACTGAGCATGTTTCATATAAAAATCCATTTTAAATATCAATTACAAGTTAGTCCTTTTGAAGGAAAATCCATCTTAAAGGAATCAAGGCTTAAAGTTATAAAAAAAAGTTTAAAATACTATCTGATATCTAATACAATAATAATAATATAAATTATCTTGTTAAAAAATAGAAAGAGAAGTCCAATCTGTCAAAATCTCAGCAAATTATTTAATATTATTGATAAACTGAGTATAATTAATATGGAAAGGTGAAAAAACAGAGTAACCAACAAAATATTGATGAAGAACAAAAACAGAGGACTGACACTACCCGACTTCAAAACTGACTGTAAAGTTACAGTAATCAAGAGCTTGTGGTATTGATGAATGCAAACATATATACTAGTGGAATAAAATAGAGAGCCCAGATATATACTAACATGAATATAGTCAATTATCTTTGAAAAAGAAGCAAGGACAATTCAAATGGGATGAAATTGTCTTTTGAACAAAAGTTGTTAGAACAGGACACACATACATTTGAAAAAAATGAACTTAGAACTGACTTGACACAATTAACAAAAATTAACAGAAAATATAGTAGACCTAATGGTAAAACACAAAGCTGTAAAATTTCCATAAGATAATTCAGGAGAAATCAAGGTCACTTTGGGTTTTGCAGTGAGGTTTTAGATATAATATGAAAAAGCACAATCCCTGAAAGAAAAAACTGATAAGTTGGACTCCATTAAAATTAAAAATTTCTAATCCTTACAAGACACCATTAAGTGAATGAACAAAACAAATCACAGACTGGAAAAAAAAAATTTTGCAGAATATATATATATGATAAAGGACTGTTATCCAAAATATACAAAGAACACTTAAGATTCAAAATAAAAACCTTCCAGTGAAGAAAAGCCCAAGACCAGATGGTTTCATAGATAAATTATACCAAACATTCAAAGAATTAATACCGCTCTTTCTTAAACCCTTAAACACTTCTAAATTCATTTTATGAGGCCTGTATCACTCTAATAACAAAACCAGAAAAACATACATAAGGAAAGAAACCTACTGGACAATATCCCTGAGGAACATAGATGTGAAAATTCACAACGAAATATTAGGAAACTAAATTCGACAGCCCATTTAATGATTATACACTATGACCAAGTATTATTTATTGCTGGAATGCAAGGATGTTCAATATATGCAAATCAATCAATGTGAGTACAGGACATTAACAGAATAAAAAAAAATAAGAACACATGACATATCAATAGACACAGAAAACACATTTGACAAAGTTCGCCATCCATTCATGATTAAAAGTCTCAACCAAATAGGTATAGAACTTATCTATAATACTAATTCATAGGTAATACTATAGTCATTGGTGGAAAAGCTGAAAGCTTTTCCTGTAAGATCTGGTACAAAGCAAGAATGCACACTCTCATGATTTATATTAAACCTAATATTGGAAGTTCTATCCATAACAATTAGGCAAGAAAAAATAAATAAAAGATATACAAACTGAAAAAGAAAAAGTAAAATTATCTCTGCAGATGACATGATCACATGTGAATAAAACTGTAAAAACTTAAAAAACTCTTAGAACTAATAAACAAATTAAATAATATTGTAGCATACAAAATCAGTATACAAAAATTAGTCATTTTTCTATGCACAATGAACTATCCCAAGGAAATTAAGGACAAAAAATCTCATTCACAATAGCAATAAAAAGGATAAATAGAATACTTCCAAAGAAGTGAAAGACTTGTATACTGTCAGTTATAAAACACCGATGAAAGAAATTTAGGAAGGCATAGATAAATGGAAAGAAATTCTGTGTGCAAGGACTGGAAGACTTAATATTGTTAAAAGGTCCATACTACCCCAAACAAGCTACAGATTTAATAAAATCCTTTTCAAACTCATATGGTATTCTTTACAGTAAGAGAAAAACTAACCCCAAAATTCATACAGAACCATAAAAATCTCTGCATAATCAAAGCAATCTTGAACAAGAGAGTAAAGATGGAACAACCTACTTCTTGGTGTAAAAATATATTACAAAGCTATAGTAATTAATACAGTATGTTACAGACATAAAAACAGATTGATACACCAATGAAACAGAATAGAGAACTGAAAAATAATTCCATTTACCTATGATAACCTATTGTTAACGTGGGTGTGAAGAACATACAATAGAGAAAGAATTGCCTCTTCAATAAATTTTTTGGAAAAACTGGATATTTACATGTAGAAGAATGAAATTGGATCCTTATATCACATCATATATAATATTCAACTCAAAATGTTTTAAAGATTTAAACGTTAAACCTGAATCTTTAAAACTCCTAAGAGAACACACAAGACAAAATCTTCTTGACGTTGGTCTGGGCAATGATTTTTAAGACATGACATCAAAAACATGAACAACAAAAGTAAACATTGATAAGTGGAATTGCATCATACTAAAAAGCTTCTGCAATGGAAAGGAAATAATCAACAACAAAAGGCAAATTATACAGTGGGAGACAATATTTATAAAACATATATCAGATAAAATGTTAACATCCAAAATATATAAGAAACATACAGCTCAATAGCAAGAAAAAAAAAGTGAGTACTTGGTTAAAAAATGGGCAAAGGACCTGAATAGACATACCTTAAATGAAGACATACAAATGACCAACAGGTATTTGGAAAGGTGCTCACCATCACTAATCATCAAGGAAATACAAATCGAAACCACAATGAGATATTACCACTCACCTGCTAGGATGGTGATTATCAAAAAAGATAACAAATGTTGGCAAAAATGTGGAGAAAGGGTACCTCGTGAACACTGTTCATATGAATATACATCAGTACAGACATTATGGAAAACATTTATGAAGGTTCCTCAAAAATATAAAAATACAATTACCTTATAATTCAGCAATCCCACTTCTTGGTATATAAATATATTATTCAGCCTTAAAAAAAAAAGAAAAAAAAGAAAATTCTGCCACTGGTGACAATTTGAGTGAAGCTGGAAGATATTATGCTAAGCTAAATAAGCCTGACACAAAAAGACAAATACTGTATGATTACACCTTTTTTGTAGAATGTAAAGTACTTACACTCATAGAAGTAGAGATTAGAGTATGGATTGCCAAGGGTTGCAGGTAAGGGGGAAATGGAGAGATGTTGGATGTAAGATGAAAATGTTCTGCAGATTTAATGTATAGCAATGTGACTAAAATTAACACTACTATATTGCTTAATTAAAATTTGCTAAAGGGGTCCATCTTAAGTGTTCTCATCATTAAAAATAGAAAAGAAAAGTGGCATAAAGCTGGTAAAAAAGAAACCAATAACCAAGATATGGAAACAACCTAAGTGCCTAATAATAGACAATTGGATAAAGAAAATGTGGTACATATATACAATGGAATATTACCCAGCCATAAAAAAGAATGAAATCTTACCATATGTGACAGCATGGATGAACCTAGAGGGTATTATGCTAAGTGAAATAAGTCAGACTGAGAAAAACAAATACTATATGATCTCACTTATATGTAGAATCTGAAGAACAGAATAAACAAACAAACAAAACAAAAACTCATAGATTCATAGATACAGAAAACAAATTGATGGTTGCCAGAGGGGGAGGGGCATTGAGAACCTGGGTGAAAAAGGAAAGGTGATTGGGAAATAAAAATTGGTAGATGCAAGGTCGTCATGGGGATGTAAAATATAGCAGAGAATACAGTCAAAAGTATTCCAACAACTATGTATAGTGCCAGGTGGGTACTAAACTAATTGGGGGATCACTGCATAAATTGTATAAATGTCAAACCACTGTTCCATATACCTGAAACTAATATAAAATATTATTGAATGGACTGAATGGCAACTGTAATTGAAAAAAAAAATCTGTGCTAAGAAAAAGACAAATTCAAATTTTGAGAACACAAATGAAATTCTGTGTGGTTTTGTTTCATATGATCATATACAGTTAAATTATTTTTTAAAAAGTGGCCAAAAATCTGAATAGACACCTCACTGGAGACACACAGACGGCAAAAAGCATATGAAAAGATGCTCACCATTACACGTCATTTGGTAATTGCAAATTAAAACAATAGGATACTATTACTCAGGTATTAGAATGTCTCACATCTAGAACGCTGGCGAGATCAAAAACTGATGAGCAAATGGAACAACAGGAACTCTAATTCATTGCTTGTGACAATGCAAAATAGTACAGCCTCTTAGGAAGAGAGTTTGGCAGTTTCTTATCAAGCTAAAAATAGTTTTATCATATGATACAGTAATCATACATCTAGGTTTTTACTTTAATGTTTTGAAAATTTATATCCACACAAAAACTAAACACAAATGTTTAAAGCATAATTGTCCAAAACTGAAAGAAACCGAGAAGTTCTTCCATAGATGAACAGATAAACTGTGGGACATCCATGAATGGAATATTATTCAGTGATAAAAAGAAATGAACTATCCACATGAGTCACTAAAACATGTGGAGGAAACTTAGATGCATACAGGCATATCTCAGAGATATTGCAGTTTGGTTCTAGATCATAACAATAAAGTGAGTATCACAATAAAACAGATCATGATCTTTTTGCTGGTGGAGAGTCTTGTCTTCAATTTTAAAATATACCACATGTGTGAAGCACAATAAAGCAAAGTAGAATAAAATAGGTATGCCTGTATACCTAAGTAAAAGAAACCAGTGCGAAAAGGCTCCTTAATGTATGATTTCAAATATATGATATTCTGGAAATAGGAAAACTGTAGAAGCAGTTAAATTATGCAAGATTGCCAGGGTTCACAAGGAGGAATGTAGGAGGGATGAATAGGTAGAGTACAGGGGACGTTTAGGGCAGTAAAATGATTCTGTATACTGTAATGATGGATACATGACATTAAACATTTGTCAAAACCAATAGAACGGTAACAAAACAGAAATAGTAAACTCTAATGTAAACTATGCACTTTACTTAATAATAATGTCTCATTAATTTTACCACAGGTAGTACACTAATGCAAGTTGTTAACGAATAGAGGAAGCTGTGATGGGTGTATATGGGGATATGGGACTCTGTATCCTCCACTCAGTTTTTCTGTAAACTGAAAACTCTCAAAAAATAAGGTCTATTAATAACCATAACATATGTAAAGGAGAGGATTCAACTTTGCTGCATATATATTTTATTCTTGGAATGGAAGGGGAAAATAAAAAGAATGTTAATAATGAGGCCTCATCAATGACAACCCAGGAATGAAAGGGTTGAGTAGTGATAGGCTCAGACAGGGATCAAAGTCAAGGAGCAGAGAGAGAACTTCCCTGGGGTCTGTAATTGTCTCTTTACTAAACTCTCTTCAATTAAGCTTTGACTCTTCCCTGCCAAGACTCCCAACAAAACACTAGCGTTTTCTGAAGGCAATTTAAAAAATGTTTTAATCTGTTGAGGTTATATTCTCTTTGGCTAGAAGCAGGACAGACAATTAAAAAAAAAATGCCAACTATGGCTGTCCAATTCTAGAAATGTAGTAATTGTAGAAGAGTCATGAAATTCATTTCAAAATAATCTTTCAAACACTCTAGATCTTGTCTAATTTCTGCTCCATTTATTTCAAATCATCACTTTTATCTCCACTTTTGTAAGTCAGGTTTGTTGAAGCACAATTTATATGTAGTAAAATTAATCCTTTTGAAATATACAGGTTCACAAGTGGTCATGGCACGCTTGTGTAGTTTCATAACCAACACTACAGTCACAGTTTGAAATAATTCCAGCATGCCAAAAAAGTTTCTTTTTTAAGTCAATCTACACTCATTAACCTATCCCTTGGCAAACGCTGATCTGATTTCCAACCCTATAGATTTTTTAACAGCTTTACTGCAATATAATGCACATATTACATAATCATATGGTACTATATACAATTAAATGTATTTTTAGAATATTCACAGAAATATGAAACCATAATCATAGCCAATGTTAGAGTATTTTTATCACCTCAGAATAGTCCTCATACCTTGTGAAAAACGTGTGTGTGTGCAAGCTCCCCTTGTTATTGGAGATTATGTCTACTCCACATTGCTTTGATATTGGCTTTTAAGAATTTCTTAAAAGTTGTGTTGATTTTGTCTTTTGCACTCGCATGGCAGCTATGTCTATCAATGGTGAAATCTGTTCTGTTGGAAGGGATTGTTTCTCCTCAAAATTCAGTTTACTTGGTATCTTGTGCTCTCTATTATGGGTTCCAAATAATTATAATTTTGTAAGTTATCAAGATTTTCTCCTTTTAGAAGTGGAAATGTCATTTTCTTGCATCTTGTACATCATAAGTGGAAGCAATGTCTCCAATTTTCTTTTAAATAGGAGGCAGTACAATTAAATGTGTCTCACAGGAAAATATTTCTCTCTAGAATTTCTAGTGAAACACACTGAGCTGATATGCTGTATCCTGTGATTTGGCAGGTTTCTTTTTCGCTTCTACAAACCATATTTGAAAATAAAGAAAGGTATCCAAATCATAGAACCGTGAGTGTTTTACTCCACAACTGTGTTCTTTGCCCTCACAGCAAACAAGCTATTCTCATCATGTGATCTAGTCCTGAAGAGAATTTGATCAGTTCTGTGTAAAGTTTGGAAAATTTATTAGTAAGGTTAACATTAGTTCAGATTTTATTGTAATTTACTGAACTTTTATAATCAGCATAGATTTGAGAGCTAAGAAATCAAACAATGCCACCATGAAATTTTTTTAAAAAACGTAATTAGTAAGGGTTTGAGATCTTGTTCCCCAGCATATGTAGTTCATTTGGCTCAAATAAATACTTCTAAATTTTTTTAAATGTAGTTAATCAGAAAATAATTGTTTACATCATTTTAGTCATTACTTAGAAGACTCGAATCACCCATAAAAGATGGCACTCTCACATAATAATCGATTCATATCTTTTCATAACTTAGACTGGGATGGGCAGAGAATATCATGTTGAGTCATCCATATCCTATGTGAAGTAGAGAAAGCCAGGATTGAGGTCCATCAGAGAAACTTGGTAAGACAATGGGAGAAATCAGAGACAGGGACACAGATACTATAGCTTCCATGTTACCAGGATCTATCTTATGACGAGATAGCATTGGTAATGAATGATATGTTAATTTCAGACCCCCTTCTTATCCTGCTCAATGTCTCCCTTTCTATGGCCACCTTACTCAACTCCCAGACTCTTTCTGATGATGCATTTCACTCTTAGGGATTTTTGTCTTTAGGATAAAGCTTTGAATTCTGATAAAGTAAAAGAAGTACCTTCAGTGAAAGCCATTTTAAGATTCATCCTAGCACAGATTGAGACATAGAATTGAATATTCTATGTAAAATACCTGACTCGAATACTGAGTAGATTTATTTTTGTACAATGTAATTAAAGAACAGGATTTAAAGCAAAATAAGTCTGACAGAGAAAGACAAATATCATACGCTCTAACTTATATGTGGAATCTAAAGAACAAAATAAATGAACAAACAAAACAGAAATAGGCTCATAGGCATACAGAACAAAGTGATGGTTGCCAGATGGGAGTTGGGTTGGGGGGCTGGGTGAAAAAGGTGAAGCTATTAAGAAGTATAAATTAATAGTTACAAAAAAGAGTCATGGGGATGTAAAGAACAACATAGGAAATATAGTCAATAATATTACAATAACCACATGTAGTGCTGGGTGGGTACTAGATTAATTGGGAGCAGAGGGAATCACTTTGTAAATTATATAAATCTCTAACCACTATGCTGTACCCCTGAAAATAATATAAAATAATACTGAATGTCAACTGTAACTGAAAAAAACAACAACAGAATTTAAGTATAATGTAACTGAAAATTATGTAATCAGCTATCAGAATAAGATTAATGTAACATTAGCCCAATAAATTGGCATTTATGCTCTTTTTCACGACGTGGCTTTTGGTCTTAATGTTCTAGAATGAGAAAATAAGTATTTTGATGGCGAACTAATACAGAGTTAGAATTTTCTTGTTTCTTTTTCTTCATATAGCATTTGAAGTAAATAAAAATAAAGTTGACTTTGTCGTTTGAATACCACTGTAACTAGTTTTAGTTATAGCTGATAACATAAAGCATTAAAAAAATACAATAACCATTTTTCAGATCTGCATAACATCAATGTTAATGTATTAAACAATTACTATATTTGTAATATTTAACTTAAAATGATTCAATATTAAAATGTACTCATAATCTTGACCCTCACATTCTTTATAAAGACTTTGAATGTTTTACTCATTATGGAAATGCACTTAGAACTAGAAAAGTTGGTTTCTACTGAATTTCCTATTTATAAACAGAATGTCCATTTATTCCTACATCTAACAAACAATTTTTCAAAATTCTCTTGCCTTGTAACTTATTCTAAAGTTTAAAATATACTTCAGGTGTAAATGGAAAGATCCATGGAAATACTGCTCAGTGGATTAAGTTCACTAAACACGTATATCTCTGGTTTCCACAAGGTGAAGAGTTGTTCAAGGATGTGGAAAAATCCATTATTTTTTAGTTTAGAAAAGGCTTGTGATACATAAAAGTTACAATTTATAAATGTTACATAACTCTCAACACATTTGACACAGAAGTTATACTGAATTTAACTTAAAAATACTGTTAAGTTGATTTATGCAAATAATGCAATTATACATAGTTCTTATTCTTTGACTAGATATTATAGTTTAAATCGTACACATGGATTTGTTCCATTCTCACAAATCAAAACTTCCCTAGAATGCCATGGCACACACTAGAAAGAGCTTTGCATTGAAAGCGAGAAATTATTAAGTGTTGGGAACTTGGTGTAGTTTTCACATTGTCATGCTCACCGCATCGTCAGAGTTTTCCAAGCCACACAGGAGTAAAGGTTGACAAGAACTGATCCAGGGTTGGAAATCAACAAAAGTTATTCCAGGACGAAAGTCTATAGGAACTAGATGAAGTTAACTTTCAATTTTGGAAGTAGTAAATTATTATCGAAAACTATAAAAACATCCATAAAATTTCAAATGATTGGGTATATCTCCCTATGCCTCCCAACCTCTCTTATCTCACTTAAGACTTCCTTGAAGTTCTGTGTTCTGTGAAGACTGATAGTAGGAGACTTCTATTTCGAAAATTCAGAGTAATGGGCTCACTGTATTTTATACTGTCTGGTAGGAACAGTCCTTATTCTACTCAACTACTTAATACCTAGTCACCACACAGGTGTTTATTTGTTGTTACAATAATAAAATTACATTTTCTGAGTCTTCCATTTTTATCTGGTAAAAGTAAGCTTGGACGTGACACTCCATATCATTTTTAAAATGAATGTATTTAGCTATAATTTCACAGTTGAATATACTATGAAGTAGAATATCAGCATTGTGTTTACACTGCTAAGATAAACAACTCCAATGTTCTTCATATGTATTAGGTTTGTCATCAAAAAAAAAATAATAATAAAGCCTTCTTTTCATTCGATGATTACTATTGTGGAAACTGTGGAAATAAACAAAGCCCACTCAAATAAGTCAAGCAAAGTTTATTAATTCAAATTTTGCTGCAGTCACCTTCACTTGCATTTGGCAGAGACTCAATAGCAGGCAGGGGAGTTTTAAAAGTTCGTAGTGGAAAAACACTTGAGGTATGTTCTGATTAGAGGTCAATGGCATAAGGAAGTTGGGGGCAGTCTAGACAGAGATGGAGAATTCTTTGACTGGTTAGGGAATATATTTGCTTTTCTCTGGTTGGTCTTGGAAGCAGAGACAAATATTAGGGAAGCCGGAAGTTATCCACCAAGCCCTGGACCTTCTTGGCTCATTGCTGCAGAGGTACTGGGTTAGCTTCCAGGCTATTTGTTTTAGTCAGAGTTCTATGTTCATACATAATCTGGCCATCATATATTTGCATATTTAGTCTCCATCGTGAGAGGTTGAACTACTCACGGAAGCCTAGAGATCCGAATCATTACTGTTCAGGAATTGTTCAGTCATCTCCAGAGTAGATTGTATTGCAAGATTTTCTTGACCTTATTGTTTTACCATCATGGAAATCATCTGATGAGGGAACAATTGCACAAAAACATAAAAGATGTTGGACAGAATGCAATGGGCCAGAATTATGACCTTTATGATAAAAATAACAATTAACAGTCCTTGTAAAATGCTTCAGAACCAGGAATCCCAATTGCCTAATCTATGCCGAAGAACAAATCCCATCAGTCACGAAGATAAAACTTAGAGATCCAAATAACTTTGATTCTAAAGTTATGCAAAGCCTGGTCTACAATGCCTGTTTCATTAAACTGAGTAAAACAAGAAAGATTAGTAATGGCACAGATGCTATCATGACTGGTCACCAGAAATCTAGAGGGTGGACTTTCCTTCACTTTTTTGCTGATGAATTGAGATTGATCTGTATCTCACCTAGAGCAGCAGTGGTATCATTAATAACTTCTACCAGAGTTAGAGATACATTTCTTACAGTCTTTTCTCTGATTTGTATAATTCCCACTTTGGGAACAATGCCCTGATTTTTTCACATAAACAATGAGTCAGTAATTTAGGCAGTTTTCCTAAATAATCAAGAGTGGCCTTGTTTTAGAGCTCACATCTGAGACAAAATTTTCATGCTCGGTTATTACAAAATTAGGATTGTTAAGTACAGCCGAGTCTAAGAACACCATTTTTAAAGTGCATAACATGTTAATCTGAGGCAAACAGGACTATGTGTCCTGACCACAAAGGAAATATTTATCTAGTAGGTGCACATGGAGATCCAGGAAACAAACAAACAAACAAACAAATAAAAAACACTTGTTCATGCAGGAGATCTGAACCATGGCCAGACCTTAACTGGGTTACATATTCAAATCTCTATTCATCTTTTCCAGGTGGTAAGTATTTGGACCATTGCCCTACAGAGACTGCTAGCTTTAAGCTACAACCTTTCAGTAGCTAAAAAGCTGCTTGATTATGTGTTTCCAACTTGGGGCATACTGAGTTTTTTGGTACAGTATGGAAAGCAAAATTTAAAAATTGCTGAAATAAACTTAGGGAATAATAACAGAATAACTGTATGGGATGTCTTATAAATGTTTAGCTGGAAAGGGCATGCTTTTGGATGGAATATTGAGAAACAAAAGCTGATAGAATATGAATGGGGATTTTGATACGCAGAAGAGAATTAGATTTATAACTGTTATGTAGTGGTAATGCTAAGATGCAATAAACAATAAAATCCAACTTTTAAATCAGTGTATTTGAGATTAAAAAAACCTGTTCTCTGAGCTGTCTCCAGAAGAGAGATAAATATGGTCTCTGAATGTTAGAAGATACATTAATTTAAAAGGCATCGTGTGCTTGACATAGAGAAAATAGAAATAAGCAAATCTTTAAGAAGAAACTGGTTAGATACCATATGATACATTATCATAGTCATTCAATTTTATTTCATATGAGCATATTTTTAACATTACAAATGTTAAAAATTTCAATATATTGAAAAAAATTGTAAAAATGTTTCAAAATATTAAAAAAATGCATCGTGTGTTCCAAATGTTCCACACATCAATTTAAAATGATGGTTGTACTAGGTAGGAAAAAAAACTTGAAAGTATTTTCAAGTTATTGATAATGGTTCAATTAAACAATAATAAACTTTCTTACTATTGATTTTGTTAATAATTACACTTACTAATTTTAACTGCATTCTAATATTTCTTATTCTAGCTATCCAACTATTGTTAAATACATTTTATAAAAATACATAGATACTTGATATTAGAAAGAGAATATTACACAGAGAATAAAATTACTTTAATAGCTCTAAGGAGAAATATTTCCTTAAATATATATATTTATTTTCCTCTATACCAAAATTCTTAGAATCATCTTGAAAAAGGTAAATATCCTCTATTAGTATTAATTAATACCACACTCTCCATGAACACATTCTTTTCTTTGGCTTTCTATCTAAATTCCATGATAAGAAATTCATTTAACTTTACCCCGCACAAATATTATCATAATACTTTTAATGTGTTTTCACATTACTGCTCTTAGTTAATTGCACAATTTTCAGAACTCTAAATGATTTTTAAGTTTTAAATGGTACTCTTCAGTGCATCAGGAAAACAATTTAGCATTTCCAAAGGAATTTGTGTTTCTAGACTTCTCAGGTTCAAAGAGAACAAACGGTTTAGAGAATCACAACACCAATTTTAGGGCTCATTTATACTGTGTAACAGAAAATCCATTTGTTAAGTGGCAAATGGCTCCTAAAGGCTGTGGTGGACATATATTGAGTCAATAAAAATGTTATTTTATATTCAAATGTCACTTATGCTTGATAGGAAATATGGCTGATCCTGGACTCTAGAGGACAGCACTAAGTGTACACTGAAGACTAGGAAAATATTCTTGGCCTATATACAAGAATTTCTAGTTGTGCTTTGCCATTGCTGAAGGTCTGTTGTCCTGTTTTACTTTTCAGGATTAGATTTCTGGTTCTATTATTTCTAAATCATGTTTTAGTAGAAGATAGTGAGACAGGACATTACATGTAAAATTCTTAATCTTTTAGCAGGAAATGAAATGGGACATCTGTTGCAGAGTTAATCTTTTTAGAAAACCTAGTTAAGTTTTCTTCTTTCCTTTCTTTGGAAAAAAGGCCCTCTTCCTCAAATCCCGATAATTGCCCCAAACTGGTGACTCAGATCCTCTGGCTATTGATAAGGGTCATGAGGCCCATTGTTAGCAGAAATGGTGTTAGGCCAGATAGCGCCCTTAGAGTTGGGAGAGAGGAGGGGACTTTAGGCCAAAGTTCTTTTTTACTCTTTAAGAAATATATTAACCAAGTCTGTTTCCCTTTACTCGCTTAATAGGCAAATCAATAATAGAAATTAATAGATACATAATTTTAATAATAAGTTTGTATTTTCTTTTCTTTGTCTAGGGACTGAGGTGGCACTTTAGCAGAAAACCCAAGACTCTACCCTGACTGAGGCAGAAAGGAAAAGAGCTCCATGAAACCCCTGTAGGTAGGGACTATGGTCATGCTCAGCAGGAAGCAGATATGGAAAAAGAGACCTCCCATCCCTCAACACCCATACTAATAAGGGAGTTCATGGCTCTTAGAAAAGAGTTAGGCAGGAAAGTTAGGGGGTTTCTGGTCCTCCTGCAAAGAGGTCATCCTATCTTAGAAGGGATCTGCTCTAATCTGCGAACAATTAAGCAAGCCAGAAGGCATTTTTTTAACTCACAAGAAGAAATCAATAGGCAGAGAATTAGGTACCAGTTTAAGCCAATCACTCGCACCTGTGCAATGAAGACCTGAGCCTCATTATACCACCATTATAATATGACGCATGTGCCTGGAAGTTCATTAATATCATTTTAACAGACCGAATTCTGAGAACAAACATGTGCAGAACACAACATGATGAATCACTGAGTCCTGTCAATCTTAGTTATCAATCAAGGAAGCCCACGCCTCTAAGGAAAGTCACCAATCGCAGCAAAAAGGATAAAAACCCCAAAGTCTTTCTTACCAGGACTTTTGAGCCATGCTTCTCTTGCTCAGGCCCACTTCACTTCTGGAAGTGTACTTTCCTTTCTAATAAAACTTTTCTTTTCTACTGTATTTCGTTGTCTTGCTCAATTCTTTTTTTGAGACACCTAGAACTGCCGGGAGAGGATTCATACTCTCTCGTAACAATAGTATTGTGAGGATGACATGCCGGGAGAGGATCCATACTCTCCAGTAACAATAGTATTGTGAGACGGAACATATTTACAAATAATGCAATCAAAACATGTGATAAATGTGTTCTATTTAATAAGTATGCAGTAATAATAAAATGCTTGCTAATATTTAAACAGTAAGGCAAGAAAACATTACACTTAACATCACAAGCTACAGGAAATTAAGATGATCATTTGCCAAGCTGGTCTAAGACCCAACACAAAAGAATATGATTTCGTTGAAACATAGTTGCGCTCATGTTAATATGTGATGTATCCAAAGTTATTTCATTGATATACTATGCTAATTAGGAAAGATCAACTAGGGAATATCTCCAAAGCACTTGTCTATCAATAACTGTGTTGAATGAATCATCCAAATATAAACAAATGTGGCATTTCACGTAGGGTGGGAAAATTGGGAAATAGATCTGATGAACTATAGGGGTGAAAAAGTTTACACGTCGTTTAAAAATTTACATGAAATATATTTACAAATGTCTTCTTATGGAGTAACTGGTAAGTGATGGAACATCTAAGGAGTAAAGGGAGTTAGGGATGGTTTGGTGGTTAAAAAGGAAACCCTTAAAATTATACCACATGAAGACAACACTGACTTCACCACTTAGTATTAGCTGTTATTTTGAAAAGTTTAAGTTGTTTTTTGATACCTCATTTTCTACACTGGCAAATGTAGAATAATAATATTCACCCCACAGAGGTTATATTAGGAAAAGTTTAATAGTGATATTAAATTTTTTCAGTGTTGTCACTCACACTTAAATTCCTGATCGTAGTCCTAAGTCATACATTAATAGAATGATATTTTGATGGGCTACAGCACTGTGGAACAAAATACACTCACAAAATAATGCAATCATATATATAGACATAATCACATAATATATATGTTATATATACATATATGCACATACATATAATACCTATACTGCATGTATAACACATATATACACATTATGTATACATATAATACATCACACAATATATGTAAATTATGATATATAATATATAAATATAATATAATCATATGTTTTATATATATTATATTATATTTACCTGACTATAATCTCTTCTTTTAGGCTTTCTATGTCTAAATCCCATTAATAGAAAATTTATTTAACATTCATACCTATGTTACTTTCTTGCAGCTGCCATAACAAAGTACCACAAACTGGGTAGCTTAAACAACAGAACTCTACTGTCTCACAGTCCTGGAGATTGGGTCTGAAATCAAGGTATCAGCAGGGTTGGTTCCTTCAAAGGGCTGTGAGGGAGAATCTGTCCCATGCCTCTCTCCTAGTTTCTGGTAGCCTTACGCATTCTTTGGCTTAGAGATGGTGTTTTTAATATATCTTCACATCAGCTTCCCTCTATCAATGTCTATCTCTGTGTCCAAACTTCCCCTTAAGGACACCATTCATACTGGATTAGGGCCCACCACAATGATATCATCTTATCTTGATTATCTACAAAGACCCTATTTTTAAGTAAGCTAATATTTACAGGTACTGGAAATTAAGATATCAGTTTGGAGATACAATTCAACCCATAACACTCGAAATAACCATTAGCACTTTTGCAATTATATATATCTTGTACATATATGAATTTGAATATATTTACATTTTCAAAAGATATTTCTTACTCTACATCTGCATGTAAATTTAAATAATGTAAAAATGGTATCAATATCTTTATACAGGTGCATCTAGGTTAAAAGAAAAACAAGCAGATACATGTAGTAGTATATACATTTTATTTGTTTTGGCATTTAAATTAAGGTTTGAAATTATTGTATACCATAGTTAGAGAAGACTATCTGTAGCAAGGTATTAAGTGTGCCATAGTCTATTACTCAAACAAGGTTCACATTCTAACCCTTATATTTGCCTATCACCTGGCAATTCAAAAAATAATGCCTGCCATCTACTTCAAATTATAAAGTTCATGTTAGTTGAGTTTTAAGCACCGCAAGCAAAAAGTAGTCAGTCAGGTTGAAGGCTGCAATAAGATTCAAGAGATCATGGCATTACAGAGAGCAAAGACCTGAAAGGGACACTAGAAGTCATGAATTCCATGGACCATAAATAAAATATCCTATATAGTTAAGATCAAAATTTTTTCTTCAGTTTTGAGAAAGAATCAAGTAATTCAATTTTATTGGTGTTCTGATCCCAAATAATTACAACATGAAAGAAGACTGAGAATTCAGGAAAGGAAATCACACACTTCCAGGGAAGCTGAAGCAATAATCATGAAAGTCACATAAATAAACCACATGTGCTTTTTTGGGAAGTTAGAAAAAAGCATTTTATTTAAAACTGTGTATTTCACATGTAGAATAATAAAGGAATAACAGTTGATAAAACAAATTCAATCCTGCTGGAGATCCTCTGGGAAACTGAAACATATCTCAGATTTGTGCCCCTGAGGAGTGAGGAAGGTTAAAAAATTACTTAAAAACTCCTATCCCTTATCGATTGATCACTAAAACATTAATGCCCTGCATTCCCAGCTTCCCTAAACATGGATGGCACAGCTTTCCTAGGCAGAAATTCATGGGCAGAGAGAAACAGAAGCCACTAGGTATATAAAGGAAGTGTCTATAGATGACCTCTGGAGTCAAAAAGGGGGATTTGGACAGTGGATTAATGTAATGTATCATCATATGGGAGTTACCTGTTACTTGGGTGGCTTAAAAATTAAAATCTCCCAGGCATAAGTTTTTTTACTCAATATGTTTCTAATAACATTTGAGTTACTATTTCATTGTAGCAATTCTGGAAAAGTTAGAATATAGAATATAGTATGTAAGAACAAAATCAAATCAACTCTACCACCCAGAAATAATACTATATATCTATACACACATATGCATGCAATTCTGCTATTTTACAATAATAAATTTTGCCATTTTGCTTTATTCTATTATAGTCATATAAATTCACTTGCAACCACATACAACTATTTTATTTTGTATTAAAAATAACATTTTAATAAACTCATACCTAACAGTTCTAGGAATTTAATAATAATGTTTGTCAGAAAATTTTATAAATTCTATCTACTTTAGCTACCCTATATTATGTAAGTTATTTATCATTTGGGGAAATAAATACCCCATTATTTGAGCAGATAAAAAAGTTGGGTTTATAACTTTTAAAAATTTTTATATGTAATGTGAATTCATTGTAGCAATTTTGAAAATGTCAGAAAATATAAAGCATCTCAAAACAACATAAAACTCAATTACCCAGAAATAACCAATTATAGCATATACATGTGATTCTAGAAAGGGGGCAGCAACTATTTTCACCATTTTATTTTACTCAACTGTTACACAAATACCCACATTTACATTCTTATTTTAATTTATAAAGCAACGTTTTTAATAATTTTACATTTAATGTTTCCTAGTTTTTAATAATCATGTTTGCCAGAATAATAAGTCTTATTAATATTAATCAGCCAGTCTTCAGAGCCTATAAATCTCTCTCTCTCTCTCTCTCTCTCTCTCTCTCTCTCTCTCTCTCTCTCACACGCGCACACACACACACACGACCATTACTACGACTAAAAAATAAATGTATTTTACTTTCTCCTTCTAATCTCATTTAGACTTTTGGGGGGGCTTGTTTATACATTTTATGTTTTATATATTTTCTTTCAAAATATCAAGTTTCTTTAAAACATGTGTCACACACTTTAATATCCTTACCACTGAGAGACTAATTAAAATACCTTGGAATGAGAATTTTAACCCACACCATGTTATAAGCTGCCTTCATGGCAATCTATACACAAATGCATCCATATATATGTAAAATTTGCCTGAAATTGATAGTTTTACTTAAAAAATTTACAGATAACTGATTAAGAAAAGGTAAAAAAAATCTTTGGCAACATTGTTTTCGATATCATAGACTAAAAACAGGAATTAAAAGTTGTCAAGTCAGAAATCTATGTTCAAGCCATACTAAATATCAAATTTTAACCCAGTCTAATAGGCTTCTAATTTCACAAACTTCACACACACACACACACACACACACACACACAGAGTCACTGATTCTCAACCTTCCCCATTCTACCTAAGTCCACTGGCCACAGAATGATGCAACTGGTTGAATTGTCAGATTTCTATCAAAATATCTTTGTCATTCATACTCATTGGGGATCTAAGATAATTACAAGATTTTTAATTTTTAAAAGACTTTCTATTTATATTATCTTATTTTAGCTTAAAAATGTATTACCTATAAATACCATTATTTCATATATGAAACACTAATGGAAAATTTTAATAACAATGCAAAGTTTTTCAGAGCTTTGGGAAGTGACCAAAAAGCAAAGTATTAATATCATAAAATATTCTTTTTGTTGATAAATTGGATACGTTTTCAGGCCTCTGCAAGCTGTAACACTGGCTGAAGGCTATACACCATATTTCCCCACAGTTAAAAGATTTAAGCTAGTGGAAGAAAAGAACTAAGTACCTTTAGGCATAGCCACCAATTATATGAAACTAATACATTTATGAGTATCATAAGTAATTTCCTACTTTAAATAATCTTTAAAGAGATAAATGGCTTAAAGAATATATAAGCCTACCAAGAGTAAACCTGAATAAAACCTTTTTAAAATAAAATTTGTAAATTCAATATTATCCTAACTGAAATAAAATGCCAAAAATTTTTAAAAATCACTCCAGAAGTAAAAAGTTAAAGATCCTAAAAAAATTGATGCTGTTTTTTAAAAAAAATGGTATTAAAATCCTATCAATTACAAATGTGATCTTGGTACCATAAAAAGTACTGTAACCAAAATGTCTATAAACTTATTAAATTAGTTAATATTATGAAAGCTTTTTAAAAACGGAAATTACTCCACAACTTCAAGTTACCCAAACAAGAAAAACCTATGCTTCCCAACACCTTTCATGTTTTTTTTTTTAAATTAATTAATTAATTATTTTATGGTGACATTGGTTAACGAAATTTGGTAAGTTTCAGTGGTACATTTTAACAGTAAGGTATATATATATTTACATTGTGTTCATCTCCCATAGTTAAATTTCTTTCTGTCACTACATATTTGATCACTTTTATCCCATCTACCTCCCGTTCTCCCTCTCTCCCCTCCTCTCTGGTAACCACTAGACTAGTGTCCATATCCATGAACTTTTCATATTTTATTAATTTTTTTGGGGGGGAGGGAATGAACATTTCCTTTGGAGATGGTATATTGATACTTTAATGATAAAGAAAAAAAAAACTCAGGCAGGCCCGATTAATTTGATTCACAATTCATCTAATCTAATAGTAAACATTTAGGCATATGCAGATGGTTTTTATACTAATTATTGTGCCTGGCATACAGGCACAATAATAGACAGCTGGTTTCTAGAAAAGTAAGGAAATGCCAGGAAGCTTTCAAGAGCCTTAAGAAAAGAGGACCCCAGCTTCTCAAGTCTCCTGAAGATACTTCATACCATCAGGCCATATGATCAGTAGCTGTTGATCAGTGCAGGAACCTAAGGGCAAACCAAGCCTGTCTAGAAGGATCTTGTCATATTCTCTATTCTTTGTGGGCTTCTCTAAGCAGATAAGCTCCTGTATCTTTTACCTACATTAAAGAAATAAATCTTTTTGTAATCAATTACCTTTCAATGAATCACTATTACCCTAAAGAAGTGATGGAATTCTCTAACAGATATATAGTTCTTATCTCATAACTAATGCATCATTTCTGGTATGTGTCATCTTCATCACATTCCATTTTTTTTTGAATTTTTGACATGTTTTTCTTTTAATACATTTTGACTATCATATTCCAAAATGTCTTGGACTATAGTGCACTGATTTTAAATGTGATGCCATTTTCTTAACCCTTTTCGAGTACCTTTTAACGTCTTTAGATTTATCAACTTCAAAATGAAAAACAAGTTTAATTTTGATTTTGGATATTTAGATATTTGGCTCTTCAAATTACAATCCTTATTTTCTTTATTCATCTATTTTTACTTCTCAACCACTCTAAATTTTTAAATTCAGTTTAGTTCTCTTTAAGATGACGATGATATATTTTAAAGAAACTGATAATAAATGTTATCAGTATCTGCACTGACCATTTCAAATTTACTCATGAGTCCACAGTAGTTGTCATAAGTCTCCAGACTAGTCCTTGTAGCTTTGTATTTATTTATTTTAACCACTTACTACCCAGCAATGGGTCTTTGGGAATCTTCTTAATTGTTTGTGAGATCTTTATAAGGATAAAAAACTGGATAGTTAAATCATTAAGTCTTTGATTATAAACAATCGCATGATATTCTTAAATAATAGACCATATTCAGTCCTCATGATTATTTTCCTGCACCTCGTTCTCATTGTTTTGTGTATATTAATATTATGGATGGGACATGATTCACCTCTTTAGAAAACAACATTGACGGCTTCTTAAAACATCTGTGGTTATCAGTCCCATCAAATAAGCATGAAAAATATACACTTAGACATAATATTGACACTCAAATTTGCTCACTTTATTTGAAATTCTTCATTATTCATAGATTCTTCATATACCTTCAAAAATATAATTTGTCATATTTTATAATCAGGATGGCTTAAAGAGACAGAAAAGAAACTATAAACTAAATATAATTTTCTGCTAAAATTATAAAACCAATAACTGAGCATGGTTTTAGAATGGTGACCTAAGCTTCTGACTTTAAAATTGCTAGAAAATGTGAGTGTGTAACAGATAACTTTAATCATCTGTCATGTCATGCAGAGTGACACAATAGGTGTTGTGTTATCAACTAAGATTTGAAACTTATTAGAAATGTTTCATTATTCATTTACATTCTGAGGACTATACATGAAAAACTGGAAAAAAATTCTTTTAGAAAATGTATATGATAGTTTCATATTTTAAATCTGTTTTCATTTAAATGGTGCTTAATTGCTTGAGTAGTATTTCGTATATTTTTTCTTGTTAAATGTATCTACATTTTAAAGAAAAATCAAACATATTATAAATCAGAAATTGTTACTAACATTTACCATTTTTAAAATACTAAGTTTACAAAGAATTGAAAGATTATTTTAGGACTATCTAAATCTTATCCATGGATGTACCATCTGACCTAATTTTTGATAAAGTGGGGATAGTCTGGAAAAGGATAAAGGAAAGATGGAGAAGGGAAGAAGATACTATGTAAAAATAGATGAATGGAATAGTTGGAGATGTAAATGCTTTGTACGGTTGTGGATCTGCAAGCTGTCTGATCTAGAATGTGATGGGAAAATGGTGCCACTAAGACTGAGGGTTAAGGTGGAGAAAACGTTTAAATGATTCAGTGAAATGTACAAGGGTTTAGGATTGCTTATGATGTTGGGAAATTATGGGCATAGGCGTGACCTAAATTATCAACATTATATTAAGAACACTTTATTAACAGTGTTGTGAATATAGAAAAAATATTATATAGAAAAAAATAATTATGTCTTAATCAAGACCATAGCAATGAGAAAGAAAAGAAATGAATGGATTTCTGATACATAAAGTAGAATAATTAAGGATTTCTAAATGAATTTGAGTAGAACAGAAGAAAGAGGAGCTAAGGATGGTTTTCTCATATTCTTCGTTATCCGATTGCTTCTACTTGGGCCTATGTATACACTCAATTGTTGACTTACTGATTCCTTTATTCACTTAGACAATATCTTTTATTGAAAACCTTTTGTATGCCAAGTACTGTCCTGTAAATAGGCACATGGCCACGAGGTATATTGACAAAATTCCTTATTTCATTATATTGTCAACTCCTTCCTAAATTTCAAATTAGTTGTGATAAAAGTAAAAAGCATATCAAAATTTTCTGATTTCTGAGTTGACAATGACATGACTTATGACTGATTGTGGCATTCGCTTTTTATATACTGTGACCTACCCACCTGGTTGTTTCTTTTGACTCAGCCCTTGCAGTTCAATTTATGTAAGTCCTATTCTTTCTCACACGTTACTAGCTAAAATGAGCAATAATGATGCCCTAAATTTGTATTTCAAAACACAGTAGTTATATAGAGCTTGAATAAATTGTAAGAAGGAAAAATATCTAATGGGAATAATAATAATATTAATAGTCATAGTAATAATAATTTGGTGGTTTATTATATTAATCAGTAGAATTTTATATACTGCATTTTATTTGTACCACATAATAATCATTTGAATTAAAAATTATTAGCTTCAAATTTTACAGAAAAATAAATAAAAGATCAGAGAGTTAAATGATTTTTCCAAAATCACAAGAGATAGACAAGAAGGATTAAATTGGCAACTTGTACAAAACCCTTCCAATTCTATGCTTAGAATTATTTCACAAACATCACATTCTTTTTCTAAAAAGGCACATGCTATCAGGTAGGTATGAACAACATTGTGGTAGCTTTTTTTAAAAAATGGAACAAAATTAACTGATTTAGGAATGAGATATACTGAGTTTAGAACTGTGATCTTCATAGGAAATGAGTTAAAGTACTACTCTCTTTGCTTCTATAATTTGGACATCTAATTGGATCTTGGGAAATTCTTCTTGGTTATCTCTATGACCTAGGTGAATAAGAAAAAAAAAAAAAGGAAAGTTGTATAACAATGGAAAAAAGAATATAAAATACATAATCATTTTTTAATTCATTTTACTTTCTTTCTTGTGACTAAATATAAACCTTTATGAAGTTTTCATTGCTTATTCAATTAGTTAATTATAAAGTTCTAAAAAAAATTCTTACAGTTCTTTCATTTTCTACACTAAGAGAATGCCTGTATGTTGATATATTATCACTACTAGGTTAGTGTTCTAAATAAAAAGACATTTTTTAAATGCCCTCTAAACCACTCCTTCTCTGTTTCATTTTATCAGCTGAAATTCAAATCTTGGCCTCAAGCAGATCTACTCATATTTGTCCACAATAAGGTAAAACATTATTCATATTCAACTCAGGTACTATTTTAAAGCATCCCATCTGTGACAGTTCTGTTTTGATCATCAGCATTATGCTGACGCTGCATTACTAAAACAAACGATTTCTGAAACAAGCAGTCCCAGGGTGCTGACCTAGAAAAAGCCATCTCTTTTTTAGCTTGTTTTGTTACTCTCAGTCACTGCAAAAAACACAAAACCAAATGCTATTAATACTCAAATTCTAAAATCTATTTTGTCATCGTGATATCAGTTTAAACCTTTTAAGTCTCTCAAAGATTAATGAAAGACATTGGGCAAAACTCTGCTACTGGGTACTGTATTGGAAAGTGATTGGTATCTATGCAAAAATGTGGAAGAATTAAAGAATGTATGAAGTCATATACATCTCTTGTTAATTTAACATTTATAAATTGTGATAATGGTAGTTTCTAAATAAGATAACTGAATATAATTTCTTAATTATGAACAGCAAGAAAAGTATGAACTATATGTAACTAAAGATAGGTTAGTTCCTAAAACAGTATATTTTAATCAATTGACCTCCCAAAGTCAAATTAGAATATTTCTATATACAAAATCTTTTTAAAACAGTGAACTGAAATTAAGTCTAGAACTAATTTTTATGTTTTTGTTTTCATTAATGATGATGCTTTACAACTTAAAATTGTTTTGTAAAGAAACTATGCTCAATTTTTTACTTTTGTTCACATTTTTATAATAATGTTTCTCATTTGTAATCTGATAATATGATTCAATAAACAATATTTGTTGCATAAAAATAAACTAAATTTTAAATGTTTTCTCTCATATTTCAAAATATGTAAGGGTTTGCTAGTGCTTTTATGTACTGAGCAACATAAAATCTCTTTCATAGATATCAAAACAAAGAACTATAAGAAAATAATAGTTACAGAGAAGATTTAAAATATTACGTGTGGCTAAGAGCTTTAAAATAGGAAAGCTATAGTACAAGTTAATATACACAGCTATATTTTCTGTAGCTAGTGTTCGTAAACATAATAACACGATGAATCTAAACACCTGTGCACATGTAACACAAGTAGCTAAACATAACTTCAAATTCTATTTGCAAACCTGACATGGATTACCATATTCTAAATCTAAGGCTTCAATTGCTCATCTTTCAGTATTGTGAGTATTTAAGCAAGTCATATAAATCAATTCATTAAGAATTTATTTTATGTACAAACAGGCTAAGTGATAGAGAGCCAAATGCAGTAAAAATAAAGAAAAGGACAAATAAATGAATAAATAAATAAATATTCCAAGTGTTTTACATAATCAGGAGCCTTATAATATTGTTAGAAAACAAACTGAACGCATACAAGAGAAATTAGATGTGAGATTATATGGCATTTCTGAGGGAGCAACATAAATATTTCAAAATATTGCCAATATTCCATATTATATCTTAAGAATTGTTGTGGTAAAAAGACTTAGAGCCACATTCATATTTAAAAACTTGAGATTACTTCTCTTGAATTTAATTTATTATGTGTGTGCCCATGGCTTCCATTTGATGTTTGACATTTCCTTTCTTTCCCAGTTTGAGCCTTTATCTGAACCACAATTAATGAACACACTAGCAGTCCTTGTCAGGAACTAAGTTCAGTGACAGAGCAGAGAATCCAATTTCCTGTTGAAATTTAGAAGCCCAGAGCATTTTAAGTTTATTTCCAAAGGGTCACTTTTCAATGGGTGTCCTTATAGTGATTTGGCCTGGAAAAAGGGATTTATCAGATTTCTCAATCTAACTTACTCTTAAAAAAGAAAATGGGAGAGAAAGTGTCTCATTCTTACTACTTAGGCTGTTTTCAAAATACTCCGGTCTTGTCACATACATTGGATTTATATTGAGTTTTTTAAGGGGAAGTTGTAATAATTTAGCCATGATCAAATACCAGGTCTCTATCACTGTCTCTATTTCATCATGCTCACTTCTCAAATCAAGCTCTTAATTAGAAAGACTAGCTATAAACTTAGATAAATTAGTTTGGCAGAGGAGAGGTACCATAATGTGTCATCAAATGCCTCAAGGCACATTCACAGAAAGGACAGACAGTTGTGGCTAAAGTGACAAAGGTTTGGAGATGGCCAAATAAACTGGGTTTTAAAAAATATCCTTTTACTTGGATATTGATATGTCACAGATAACCTCAATCTAAGAACTTGCAATGGATATCTTGTGGTAAAAGCCAGATTGCATAAGCAGGACTAATTAGTGGATGTGATGTGAGAACTGGTCACAGTGAATAAAATCTACTCCTGAAAATTATAGATTTGAAGGTGATGATATATACTAAACAACAGTTACATAAGAATGTAGGGTCAAATGACAGTTATTTTATTTTACTTTTCACAATAGCACAAGCTTGAATAATGATTATACTGTTGAATGAGCCCATGGAGAGGAAAACCACGAATAAAAAAGAACATTATGTATGGAAATAGGTTTCTGAGTATATGGGGTGTGGTCAAAGGAAGACATTGAGAGACTGGCTTTGAAAAGAAGAAGAAAATGATTTTTGTTAATGGTGTGGTTGGAGTAGAAGCTGAGAAGAAAGGAAAAATGATTTTGGAAATGCAGAATTTTTAAAGATGTGTTTCTGCCAAATTGTATACATTTCTTCAGAAGTAATTTTTGGGGGCTCAGAGTACTTGAAAAAAAAAGTTTCTAGTTCTGATTTGGGGGGGGTGACGATTTGAGGACAGTAGATACAATATAGCAAAAATGTAATAGCATTGATATAGCTAGTAAGAGAGAAACCATGTGGTTGACCATAAAACACAAATCGACAAAAAAGGAAGTCCAATCAGTAAGCATCAGAAAAAGTTATCCTTTCTGGAAGACAAATGTACAAATACTTTGATGAGATTAGGGAGAAAGCAAGTGGTGCATAAAAGACAGACCTGGACATAGAGCTCTGACTAAAGACTTTGGTGTTAATATGTATTATTTCTGGGAATGTTTACAAGGGCTGACTTTGGCGAAAAAAAAAATCATGAATTGAATTTGGGAGCAGGTAAGCTTATTTAATTTGAGGAGGCAATGAAATTGATTTTATGGTGTTTATTAATGTATTTATATGGCTATTGAAAGCTCACATGACAACAAGAGATGAAAGCTAGAGAAAGAGTATGAGTCTAAGTGCCAAAGTCTTCAGCGAATGTGGAGGGGAACTAAGAGTTTCAAAACTTTTAAAAACAAGAGCGATTATAATAATCATTAATACTGATGACCTAAATTTCTTCTCTCTTCTACATACTACAATATGACTTTTGCCCACACCATTTCATTGGAAGTGTTTTAACTCATTCCCATTATTTATAACCAAAGCTAGTCCTAGCCCAAAATGAGACTGGGATGCAAACAGCAGATCAGTACTTCTTATTGTCAAAGGCAATTATTTCAAATTGTACTAAGATTTAGAACAGGTTGACCTAATACAGAGCTTCTGCTGGAATATGAAAATTTCTGAGAAAGTTTTGATATACAAACTTCATCAAGATCAATAGCTTTGTTTACTAGTCCCTCAAATCATAATTAACTGAGAAGGATCTACTTAGGTCAAGTTAATTAAATTATTTTCCCGAGCTTCCTCATCAAAAATAATTTTTAAATAGATCACTGAACTACATATGCCACAAAGTAAGCACTTAATGTTATTTAATAAGACTTTTAGCAACTAATACAATGCTATTATATATTATTATTATTATGTTGAACATGAAATGATAAAAATCTAGATACATGTGCAGTTTAACTCGTAGTGGAGAAAAATAAATCTTATTTTTTACTCCGAGAAAGGCAGAGAGCAAGTGAGAGAGAGAGAGAAAAGCAGAGAGTAAAGAAGACTATTGCTAATATATTTTATCATTTATAAAATATTCTCAAATTAAGATATAGCCTGTGGACAGAAATCAAATCAAGAGCATAGCCTTTAAAATACATCCCGTGGTATTGAACAAAACAAATGAGTTTCCATGGCACCCTTTGTTAAAACCTCCAAAAAAATTAAGAAGGTTTCTAACAGATCTTATCAGCCAAAAAAAAAAAACCAGAAAAGTTTCTAGAAAGATTAAAAGAATGTTCTTCAGTACACAATATACCTGTAATTAAACTTAGAAAGACATGTCTGAATAAATCATTTGAGTGTGACTTTTGAAGCATGTACCAGACTGAAATCAAATACTGAGGGATTTGGTTTTATTAATTTTCTCTATTGTTTTACTGTTATCAATTTCATTGATTTCTACTATTTTCTTCAATACTGCCTTCCTGTTCTTTGGATTTAATTTTTCTTCTTTGTTGTTTCTCGAGTTGCAATACTATATTACTGATTTTAGACCTCCCCCAATAGTATTTAATGATATGAATTTCCCTCTAAGCCCTGATTTAGCTGAAACTCACTGATTCATATGCTGTATTTTTATTTTCATATGGTTCTAAATATTTTCTAATTTCCCTTGAGAATTCCAATTTGATCCATGTGTTATTAGAATTTTATTTAATTTCCAAATATATTCAGATATCTTTCTGTTATTGACTTCTAGTTTAATTCCATTGTGAGCAGAGAATATAGAAAGAGTATAACTGATATTTATTCAAATTTGTTAATGTTTATTTTTAAATCGATGTTCTTGTTAATTTTCAATGATTATTGAAAGAATAGTATTGGAGTCTCCAAAGTACAATAGTGGCTTAGTCTACTTCTCCTTGTAGTTCCATTATTTTTTGCATGTATTTTCAAGTTTTCTTCTTAAATGTGTATACATTTTATACTGTTTAAGTCATCTTGGATAATTAACCAACTTATAATTATGTAACGACCCTCTGTATCAGAAGATTTTTTTATCTGTTATAGCTATACCAGCTTTCTTTTGTCATATGTTTGCTTATGTCCCTTTCTAAATCTTACTACATTTTTTATACTTATTTTATTTATACTTTTCCGGTTCTTTAGACTGCATCTAGTTGAGAGTTGCTTTTGCAATGTAAGTACAGTTTAATCATGTCTTTTTTACCTGGTATTTTTAGAATATTCATATATAACATCATTATTGTTAAGCCTGGATTAAAATCTTCCAAAATCCTTATTTTTTCTATATATTCCAGTTATTCTTTGGTTCTATCCTTTTTTTCTACTTCCTGCTGAGTTCACTGTGCATTGCTTATACTCTGTTTTATCTGCTCTAATGATTTATCAATA
Organism: Pteropus vampyrus; assembly: GCF_000151845.1. Classification (NCBI taxonomy): domain Eukaryota; kingdom Metazoa; phylum Chordata; class Mammalia; order Chiroptera; family Pteropodidae; genus Pteropus; species Pteropus vampyrus. The sequence goes on from NW_011888835.1 coordinate 1,066,588, forward strand.
ACACTTCTATTTTTATTCATATAGTTATTGTTGTAGGATATACAATATACATCATTATTTAGTCAGAATCTACCTTCAAATAATAATATGCCACTTTATTGTAGAAGAATTTTATAGTAGTATTTTTCCAACTCTAACTTTTATGCTATTGTTGTCATACCTTTTACTTTTTCTGTGTTTTAAACACCAAATATGTTGATATATACAACAATATTATTTGGGTTTTTAAGTTGTTTCTGTAACACTGAAAGTAAGAAAAAATTTTCTTTAAGTACATTTATTCCATTTTCAGTGTTCTTAATTTCATTTTGTAGATCAAAATTTAGGCCTGGAACCATGTTCCTTCTTCCTGAAGAAAATTTCTTTAATGTTTCTCATAGGGTAAGTGTGTTGCTAACAAATACTCTCAGTTTATGTTTGTTGGATAAAACTTCTAGCTCTTGTTTTTTATTGAAGGATTTTTCCCTGTATGTATAATTCTGAGTTCATGGGTTTTCTTCTTTCAGCACTTTATAAATGTTTAATTTATTTTCTTATAGTCTCTTATGCTTTAAAAAATCCACTCTGATAGTGTCTGTCATGTAATTGCTATATTTAGAACATTCATATTAAAGTCACTATTGATATTGTTGGATTAGTATCTACCATATTTATAATTGTTTTCAATTTACTATCTTTTTTTTTTTTTTGTCTTCCATTCTTTTTCTGCCTTATCTGGTTTTAACTGAGCAATTTATAATATTATATTTTCTCTCATCTTGTAGCATATCAATTATATTTATGTTTATACATTTTTTAGTGGTTGCCCTAGAGTTTGCAATATATAGTCCACTTTCAAATAACAGTATACCACTTCATGGGTAGTGAAGGTACCCGATATGAGGGCATTCTCAATTCTTTTTTTTCTGTACTTATGATATTGTTGTCATTCATTTCACTTAGTCATAAACTATCATGCAATATATTATTATTATTTTGAACAAACTTTTATTTTTTAGATCAGTTAAGAATAAGAAAAATAAAAAAAATTCATTTTACATTCATTTGTTTCTTTTAAAATGCTTTTCTTTCTTCATGTATATCTAGGTTTCTGACCTTATCATTGCCATTCCCTCCGAAGAACTTTCAACCTTTCTTTCAAGGCAGGTTTACTCTTCACAGATTCCCTGAATTTTTGTTTTATGAAAGTCTTTATTTCTCTTTTACATCTGAAAGATAATTTTGCAGGATGGAGAATTCTGGGTTGTTGTTTATTTGTTTTTTTTCTTTCACCCCTTTAAACATTTCACTCTACTATCATGTTTGTATAATATCTGAGAAATCTGATCCAGTTCTCATCCTTCTTCCTCTATAGATAAGTCTCACCCCCCACCCCACCCTATGGTTTCATTGAGATTTTGGTCTTTGTCTTTGATTTTCTGCAGTTTGAATATGATTTGTCTAGGTATAGTTTTTTTTCAGAATTTATCCTGCTTGGTGTTTCCTGAACTTCCTTTATCTGGTTTGGTGCTTGTCATTAATGTGGAAGAGTATCAGTCATTATTACTTCAAATATTGCTTCTGTTCCTTTCACTCTTTCTTTTCCTTCTGGTTAACTTTAACATTAAAATATTAATGTAAATATTTTAAAAAGTTCACCTAAGACCGATTCTTATGATTGTTTCCCTTTGAGAGAATGTGTTTTTTTTTTCTTTCTTTTTTGTATGCCTCATGAAATTTTGTTGAAAGCTGGGTATCTTGTACAGGGCAATGAAAAAAAAAAAACATAAGTAATTTTTCTGACTGGAAATGGGTACAGATTTCTTTCCGCCTTTTGCTCAAGCGTTTGAGTAAATCAGTTTAGGAGCTGAATTCAAGTGTTCTCAAAATAAAGGGGAAACTAAAGCAATTTAATGATCTATGTTTAGATACTTTTAAACTTTTGGCCTTAATGAGATATGAAAGAAATGAAAAGTCTATCTATCTATCTATCTATCTATCATCTATCTATCTATCATCTTATCTATCATCTATCAGATAGTATACACAGGTATTAATATATTTATATTCTTATATAAAGTAAAACTTCTATAAGTGACTTGTTGCAGATAAGAATTCTTACATAGTTTTAAAATAAGATAATTTATCTCTTAAATCTCATCAGAAGAATATATACTAGGGCTCAGGCAGAATCAACGTTTTCTTCATTTTATTCAAAATGAGATATAGACTTTTTTCTGCCTTTGAATATTTCTTTGTGATTTGAATCTATGAATTTCAGATCACCTGTAAACAGACGTATAGTTAATTTTATGGAAACTAGGAAAAATCTACAGTCAATTTATGGAGAAATCCTTTAGAAACTAGCTGCCTAAAATGTGGTATAGAGACCAATAGCCTCAATATCATCTGCGTTTTCATTAGAAATGCAGAATATCAGACTCCACCTCATATTTACTAAATCAAAATATGCATCTTAACAAGTATAGGTGAGTAAGAGCATTAAGTTCAGGAAACACTGCTTTCAAGGACAAATCAAAACTTGGACTGATGCTAATCATTTTCAGCATCCAATCCCTTCAGAATATTCAGGTTCTCATTTGTCCAAGAGACATATGGAAATAGGCTGAAAAAAAATTCATTAGATACCCTCTAGCATTCATGTAATATTCTTTGCTAAATGATTATTATGATTTCAGTATTATCACTTTCCTTTCTAAACTCATAATCTTAGAGGGCCTTCATGGGGCCAAAATAATTCTGCTGTATTTAAACTGGTTATCTTTTCAGAACTGAGAGTTACTAGACTCTGTATCACTTCATTATTTAAAAATAAATCCAGTTCATGTATCGCACAATTATACAGAAAAGAACGACAGAGGTCTTTGTCATTATTGGAGGCTAAATATGAAAAAACAATCTTGCCCAGTGTGTATTGAATTGTTGAGACTCTAAAATTTTGTTTCCTCTTCTTCAGAAAATAGTCACATGTTATTTTGAATAAAATATAAGGGATTCAGTAACAATATTTTCAGCTCAGGGTGAAAGTCGCACTTCATATTTATTCTAGGTATAGAATATTATGCATATTTATTCTAATCACAGTTGTACCTTTTCTAGTCTATACAATTTGACAACTAATATCTGGATAATAAACTCCATTTATTGACATTTCTAAAATATGTATCACTATAGAGTAATAGTGTAATCAATAGAATGGCCATTTATAATGTGATTTTAAATCTTGCTGTCATAGAAAGCCTAGAGACATTTCTTTTTCTTATGTTTGACAGTTTTTAGCTCTGTCCAAGGATGGTCAAAATTCATCATTTTTCTATCCCAGAGTAATCTGGTGCTTGTGAACTACTATGTTATTGTTTCAGTTTGGATAGATTTGCAATTCTTGCATTTTGCTTGAAACTGTGGTTGGAATGAATCCCCAAATACAGAGCAAAAGTCAGCAAAATTGGTCAAGTTTTCCCCAGCTTGAAGTTGAAATAGGTAAAGTCAGAAATTTTCCAAGTCAAAATAGAAAAGTGAAAAACAGCCCAAGGGCAATAAAACCCTTAACTAAAAGAGTAGCTGGAAGTATCATCACAAAATTTGGAACAACAATGAGCTATACACTGAGTATACAGAATTTCAAATCCCTTAATGCAATAATTGAATGTCACTGATTTTATGGTCTTATATTTTCATTGCATTGTTCAACAAATTTTTTTGCCTGTCACAAAGATGACTCAAAATGAACTGCGTGCGCTATGGAATATAACTACCTACTTGTTCCCAACTAACCAATATATTCTTTTCATGAACTTTTCCATTCTTAATTCATTTAGAAATGATGTCAAATATTCTCAGAAGTGCTAAGTAAATGGAACACCATATTCTAAATAGTTATCAAAAAGCTTATTTATTATGTACCATGTCTTTCAGATTAATACCATGATAACATTATAGAACTAATTATAAGAGTAAACAGAAAAAAATAATACTATGTAATCTTCAAATCAAATCACGCCTTTCTTTGATTTGGCTGTCGTATCTGAAAATACTAAATATTTTACCCCAGATTATGTTATTTAAAAATAAAAAATCATAAATAATATATTATTGAGATAATTCAATGTTTCTTACTGTATCTGAGAATTTCAGTTGATAAACTGAGAGTGCATTGCTGTATAACAAACCATCACAAAATATTACACCATCTAAATTATACCTATTAGATCATTTGGGTTTTAAATCCACAGGCTGATAGCTGGGCAGACAGGGCAGAGCGTCGTAGACAAGGAGTCAGCACATTTTCTCACCCCAGGATTTCAAATACAGGTATACTATTTGTACATAGTCATTTCATAGGTTTTTGCTTCAGTTACCTAATTTACATGAAGTGTATTTGTATACTTATTTAGAATACCTCTAGGTATAGGTATTTAAATAAAATAGAATTGAGTTTGTATTCCTGCTTAACCACTTATTATTTGAAACAATTTAGGCAAATCTTGTAATTTCATTGAACTCCTCTGTCAAATGTAAGTATCAATATTACATCATATCATTATAAATATTGCACGGAATGAAATATACAGTCTATTCGAGTTTCTGGATTATTATTGTTTACTCACAAAGTATTGGTCTTCTTCCTTCTGAGTTTAGATATCTCTTCTAAAACATTGTCCATACCCGTAATTCTTAATCTGACCTATTCTTACAGCCTTTAGATGGATAGCAGAATACATATTTATATGTATACAAATATTTGTTTTATATATTTAATATATTGGACATACTTATTTATATATTTAATATATTTATTAAATATTTCATAGGTTTTTATAAAAATAATTATATATTTATATATTTAATAAATATTTATATATTTAATATATAAATATATAATTATTTATATATTTAATATATAAATATGTTTTATATTTTTATATATTCACATATTTTACATATTATATATTCGTTTTATATAATATGTATTCTGCTAATCCGCTATTATACTAATTAAATCTCTATTATGCAAATTAGGTTTCTGTAAAGTCCAATTAGAACACATAAATCCCACATATTAAAATTCATAAACTTTACATAGAATTCAAAATTGAGAGAGAGGAACACTGGTAGCAGCAAGTAAAAGTTGAAAAATGTAAAAGTTAGCTATTGCTATATAACAAACCACCACAAAATATAGTGTATAAAACTGTTTCTCATAAACTGTGGGTTAGCAGGGTGATTCTGCTGTTGTGATGTAGCCTCTAAGGGGTCAGTCATGCATATGTGGTCAGCAGCAGGCTGCACAGTGTGTGCTGATGATTTGGGCTAGGTTTTTTCACATGGCTGGTATGTTAGCTATGAAAATGTTTCTGACTTATCTCTGCACTAATTGTTTCATCTGCTGGCAAGATAGCTCAGACTCATTTTCATGATAACGGGAGAGGAGAAGAAAGAGCAAAATATGTAACAACTTTATGGCTTAATAGGTCCTGGTGACATGTCATTTCCACCTTATTCTTTTGGCAAATGCATATTTCATCAATGCAACTCAAAAGGCCAATCCAGAAATAAGGGGTGAGAAAACAGATTCCAGCTCTCTATGGTAGGAGATTCAAAGTCATAATCCAAAAGCTGAGAATACCAGAAGGGGTGAAGAATCGGGGCTGTTTACAATCAATATATCTGAGCAATCTAGCACAAAACCACACAGGAATGACGTAAAATCTAACTTTAAATACTACTATACAGTGGACCCAAATCATTTAATAAAGAAAAATAATATATTGTATCAGCAACAAATCTCTTGTATTTAAGCCTAATAAAATAATCATAGTTTCATAAAATCATAGTCATAACATATTTAAAGACAAGTGAATTGATAACATATCAGTACAGAATCCGGTAATGACAGGGCTTTATTAAAAGAGAGCTTCCAAAATGACTTTCCTGAGGTAATAAAAAGGATTTCAAAATAATCCTTAAAAATCACCTGCTGTTCAAGATGAAGTAATAGAAATGGAATATTCCTGCTTACCAGAAAATCTAAAAATGGACAAAACATATTAAATATCAATTTTCAGTCATTAGACATCAAGCAATGCAAGGTAATACCCCAGGAGAGAGGTATGCAAATTAGTTAAGACCAGTGTTGTCTCATCTTATTGCTGGAAACAGTTCCTGGGCCACACGGAAAAGAGTGGTTATAAGGTGGAGGAGCTTGGTAGTCTTGCTAGGTTGAAGAGCCAGACCTGGGTTATGGAGGCTAAGGCAACTTGAGTTGTAGGGCACAGTACCAGAGAGGAGAAAGCTGTACAGAGAGAGAGCTAAAGAGATCTTTGTAAAGTACTTCTCAATTCTTCACTTATATACCAGTCAGCTAATGCTGTGATAAAACTACTTGAGGGTGGGGAAAACACCACCTAAAATGAGCACAGTAGAGGGAACAATAACCAGTGCTTTCCACTGGCTTTGAAATAATTTCTGTTTCACCAACCAAAGTAGATACCTTATAAGCCCAGGGGCAAATGAGCAGAGTTCTCGGAAGTGTACTACTCCCTCAGTAGTGGGTCAAAATTAGCCTTAAATTAAAGGCTACTCTTCCCACCTAAAGACCTTAAAAGCAAGCCTCGATAGGATCAAACTACTTCCAAGTAATTGAATCTTGTGGCAAAGGTCAAGAACATGGATAGAAATACAAAAATCATTCAGTACTCAGCAAGGTAAAATGTACAATGCTCGGATAACATTAAAAAAAATACCAAGAATGCCAAAGAGGAAAATATAAGTTATAATAAGGAGAAAATTCAAACTACAGAATCAGGCCAGATGATATAACAGTAGAGACGATATAATAGTAGATAATACATTTATTTGTTTTCCCAAGTATTTGACTAACCAACCAAACTATTAACTATTCTCAAGGATTCACTTTGTATGTTTCTTCATTAGTTTCCCAATTGCTAATTACCTCAAATTTAGCAGCTTAAAACAACACAGAGTTATTCCCTTATTGTCCTGATGTCAGAAGTCTGAAATGAGTCTTAATAGGCTAGTGTTAAGGTATCGACAGGCTGTTTATCTTCTGGAGGCCCTAGAAAAGAATTCCCTTTTTTTTTAATTTCATTTTTTTTTTTTTACTTTTTTAGTTTCTAAAAGATGCTTGTGGCCCATTCTTCCATCTATATATCTACTTTTGTAGCATCTTCTCTCCTCTCTGACCTCTTGCCTCCCACTTTTAAAGGAATCTCCCCCCCAAAACAGGATAATTTCCCCATCTTGAGATTCTTAATCCCATCTGCAAAGTCCCTTTTGCCATATAAGGTAACATATTCACAGGTTCCTAAAATAAGAATGTAGACATCTTTGGGGGCATTATTCCGTCGACTGCAGCATCCCTCCTTCTAGGCAAAGGGGTCATTTGTATGTAGTTGATGACATTATTCCCACTAGGGGGTTTCATGTTATTCTTCTGTCCTTCAGTGCAACTGTAGAAAGCAGCTGAAATACTCCAGCAGTCCATTTACAACAGATGCACAGTATATAAAACAGGCTCATTTTTTTCCTTCCTCTAATCACCAGACTTATAGAACTCATAAGTTGACATGTATGTACAGAAGATGAGGCGGTGATGCAGCAAGAGGATGTGTCATGAGAGTCTGAGTGTGTGTGTGTGTGTGTGTGTGTGTGTGTGTGTGTGTATTTTTTTTTCCTCATTGGATAGAGGATTTCTGCCACATATTATGCCTTGGTGCATCATAATGGCAGCTCAGGTTTTAGAATAATCTGATGTCCCATTATTAAGCATTCAATCTTTAGCAGGGTTAGTACCAAGCAGAGCTGATTCCCAGAAGAAAATGGTGATCCACAGAGAAGAACATAAATTTGCTTCAAAACCCTGGGGCTTTATGCTGTGATTCTGTAGTATGAGCTTTCCTCTGTCTATGTATAGCATCATTATTTATGATGGACACACTGAGACACATTGAGTCTGATGTGTCATAAGGCCTGTGTGTCAGGGTGGCTTATACTGTTGTATGGATGTGCTACAGTGGCTTTTTTTGTTGTTCTGAGCCCCTCTCATTTTTAGCAGCTTTACCTGTTACTCAGGAAACAGGTAAGAGCAGCACACTCGGCTATGACATATGTTGACTCCAAAATTCAAAGAGACCCAAGAATGAGACAGAGAGTTACTTTGATAGTTTATGATAAGACAGACTATATTACAAAGGAGCATGGATCTATGGTAAGAGATTAGATTTTTTTTCCCATTCTCTAATTTCAAATTTGCCTTTAAAAATAATATCTAAGAAAATTTTAATTTTGATGCATAGATAACATGCATTCTAAAATAATGCGAGCAAGTAATGCACTATTTTTCTTAGAAAGTTCTCAGTTTGTAATGCTTAATATTCTTAAGTTCAGTCCCATAGCGACATGATTAAAAAGGGCAACAATGGATGGTGATGCAATTATTGGCTGAGCTGAAAAGTCACAGTGGGTGTTAGAACTCACTATAAGTGTTTGAGGGATCATTATCAGGCACTGTAACATTCAGATGTCTGAGAAAGCTTAGTACAATTTATTATAATAGAGTAATTAAATAAAAAAGCACCAACTTGTGTATCTGTTAGCTTTAGCATTCCACTAGTACAGGTAGCCCTTAGATCCTTAGGTGATCTTGATTATAACACCTTTGGATACAAGGGGCATTGGATTAAACGAATTGGGATACAAGTTTGCTGCAGTTCTGAAAAAGAGGGAAAATAACTTATAGTTTCTTCTACCCATAAAACGTTAACAGGCATAGTTATTAGGCGTCAGTAGATTGGAGGTCATTGTCAGGCCTGCTGAAGGCCTGAAGGTAGAATTAATAGCCCTTTCTATCCCAAGGATGTAGGGGAGAGAAGAAGAAACAAAACAGAAAAGGTCTTGTGAACATTCTAATTCTGATGGCAATTACTACAAAAATATAGAGTCCTTAGCAATTGGATACTTTTAGCAGGAGGTACCTTCTCTGCATATAATTGCTCATGATAAACAAACCTGGAATTTATGGATTTATGGGACATGACCTGCTGCATAATTCAGTTGTCAATTATGTTATCAACAGAATAAAGACAATGGGGAAAGGTATTTATTCTAGCTCTTTTCAGTCAGGGTTCAGTACTCCATGCCAGCTGCATTATATGCATAAGAAATTAGAAATTAGAAAGCTTGGGCTTGGATAACTCCTTCACAAGCCCAGGGCTCAAAGCAAGCAAGCAAACATAAGCCTGTAAGGGACCCAGTGCTGCCTCTACAGGTGACCCATTGAAAAGCTCGGCCCTGACGAGAAATCCTCATGCTCTCACTAGTGCTGAGTAGACTTCTGCTATATCGATCAAGAGAAGCATTAGGTCTCCAGACATAATGCTTACCACTGCCAGCTGAGAGATGTGTGAACATCAGCAAAGAGATGGGCTGAATATATCTCAGCCAATGCACCACACTGCAAGGATAATTCAAGTGTACGTCAAATGACATCACTACCACATCAAGTGTTCTTGAAACTCCAGCCTGAAAATCCTGGACTTCTCTCTCTGAGTTTGCTGAATAGCACCTCTGATTTTCCAGGTATTGCAAATATCCAGACTGAATGCAAAAGGAGAGCGAGTAGTATGTATGAAAAACTTGTGGGTCATCTGGATTATGTAGCTCGAAATAGACGCCTTGAAGGAATGCCTATAGAAGTAAGAGTTATGCCCCTTCACTGCTTTTTTGAGAACTCTGAAAATCAAGATTTAAAAGCTTTAGTTCTGAGATATAAATTTTACAGAGATCTAGTTTCAACAGAAAACCGGTGGCTTACCTTAACCATTTTAAATACTGACTCACCAAAGTTTTTAAAAATATTAAGGAAAGTAGCTATTGAAAAAAATTAGGCATGGACTGAATATGGAAATCACTCATAATTATAATTTCTTACTACAATCTTATTGCTGTCACTATGACTTTGGCATAATTCTGAAATAAACATGAATGGCGTGGAAAGCCCAAGAGGCAGTGACACAAAGTAATGGGGAATAATTAGCAGAGGACAATGATATGGGAAACACCGCATGAGCAGTGGAGAGAAGAGAAAGATTACTTAGGTTCTCATAATGAACTGGCTGCAAGGAGATGGAATTCCTTTACAAACTCTGATAGATTTTGCCAAAGAGGAAACTAGGCCCTGCTTTACAGATACCCTAACCTGAAGCCAGGCTACTAAACTAAGTCATATAGATACTACAGATTTGTATGTCACTTCATCATCAAAACACAGCTTCTGTGCTACTTTTCTTGGCTGTAAAATATATGCCAGAGGTTTGGTTGTCAATAAATCTGAAATAATGTTAAGAATACATTATTTTGTTTAAGTCCATTAAGGCTATTGCAAGTAAGTTTTTCAATGCATGAACTTTAGAATTTTTCACAAACAACAGGAAAGATATGAACATGGGCATAGTGAACACTGATATGAGCAAAATAATATTCATTCCACTCCAACAACAATACAAATTTGAAAGAAAATGGTTATCATGAAAGGTGGTGACAACGATATTATGGTAAAAAGAGGGATAGAGTCTATTCTTTTTTTTTTTTTGTAGTAAAATTTAGAAAGCGCTCATCTAGTAAATATTGATTTCAAAACTGCTCTAAGGTTGGTATAATGGACCAAGGCTAGTATTATTTTTTCTTTGTTTACCGTGCCAACACTGTCTTCCTAGAATTTATTATTATTTTTGAAATGTTTCAGGTAAAGTAATTGCAGGAGGAGGGGCTGGAGGATCTGCCTGACACGTCCTCGTCCCTCTCAGCGTGACCGCTCTTTGGCGATGTGCTTCAATGCTAACTTTTAAGGTTAAGTAAACTGGAAGTGAGAACATATTGTACTCTGAATCTTTAAATCAATTTCAACCTAGATTCAGATGACACTAAGTCATTTCATATAGCCTATATTATAGTACACTATACAATATGATCCCTGACTGTCTCCAGCTATCATTTTGTGTGTGTGTGTGTGTTTGTGTGTGTGTGTGTGTGTGTGTGTGTGTGTGCGCGTGTGCTTGCATGCATTTATGTTTGTTTGCTGTCTGTATCTTCTGCAGGAATGTACCGTCCATAAGAATAGAGGCTTTGTCTCATTTTACTCGTTGATATATCTCTATTACCTAGAACACTGCCTGACAATGAACAGACGACCAATAAATTCCTACTGAATGAATAGACTGTGTTGTTTCAAGAGTCCAAAATGTTTGTAAAGATTTTAAGCACCAACTAAGGTAGAAGAAAATTATCGCGAAATAGCCAATATGTCATTCCAACTTTCTCAACATTCTTTCTATTCCAAATGCAAAGTTGTGTTCTATCCTTATGAATTACCTATAGAACAAGTTAGAATTCTTCATAGCTGGTTCCATTCAGACTTTGGGCTTAACAGAAGATTTTTTTAAAATAACATTCTTGTTTTGGTTTTGTTTGCAATCATATATAAGTTTATCACAAATTATTCTATGCTAGAGATAAGGGAGCTGAAGTAGAATAATGTCAATATAGAAGCCACGGCCTGTCTTTCCAATATTCAATAGCAAATGTGATTTTCTAATACCATGCATTCACTATGGAAAAAGTGTGTTTTCTTTTTTAATGATAATTTTATCTTAGCAGGAACTCTTTAGGTAAGTTTACAATTGCTTTATTCGGTTTCGATTTTGTAAGTCTCACCAGAACCAAGTGTAGGGAAGTAAACTATTCTCTACACACTGACTATATCAAAACATCTTCCATATTTGTACATAAATGAGACAGCAGTTAAATAAACAGATGAAAGGCATTATCTTGCTCTTGAAAAATACTGATAGAGGGACTTATGTGTTTTGATGTTAGCAAGACAATGGCAAACGGCTCCTGAGCCCATTGAAATGCCCACAAATGAACATAAGGCTATAAAGTTGCCATGGCATTGCTCACTGAGAAAAGTAATCAATAATGTACAACCTGACAGATCAATTTCTTCCTAATAAATGTTTTTTTGTTAAAATTAATTTTTAACATATGATCTCATCTTTGGAAAAGATTAAGATAGTATGGAAAATAGCAAATAGCTAGAAGAATTTAGCCGCTCAGACCACTTCTTCCTCAGAGAAAAGAGCCTGATTTTTAATCACCTGCTTAGGATGGATAAGCTATATGTGGAGACTCATATTCCTCAATTAGTTTATTTAGTTTAATAAACTAGTTTGAAGATAATCACTTCAAGTAACAAGATACATACAGCTGAGAGAAGTAGAAGACAAGAATTAGTTTCTTTCATCCTGAGCTATAAAGTTAACTACAGATGGGTACAAAATCAGAACTTTCACTGTGAAGCAATTTTAGTGATCCAATTAAACAAACCACTGTGCTACACCATGTTCAGGATTACTGTGCTAACACTTCTCGTATGCCTGATGATTCACTAAAAAGAAAATGCTGAGTTAAGCAACTGTGAAGCAGCCAACATTTTCCTATATGATCATAGAATGAACCCCAAACCTAGCTATTACCAATTTATACTGCAGATAACATTGAGCGAGACAGAATCACAAGTATATGAGGGGAAAAAATGGCAGCATGGAGAAGTAATTGAAAAAAAGAAGATTTAGAAAAGAAAATTTTCTCATTAATAAAATGAGAAATATTCAAGAGGGTAATGCATCCATGAAAAAAGAAAGGAAAATTGCAGAAAGAACTTTCAGAAAGTGAAAACTATTGAAGTTAAGAAATATATGTGATTGTGAAAATAAAATTCAGTAGGATTTTTAAAGAAAAAGACCTATAATTATATATTAAAAATACCAAAATTCAAAGAATTTGAGAAAAATAAAGAAGTAAATCCAAATGGCCCAAGACCCTATTGATATCATGAATAAAACTCAGAAATTACCTTTTCCCCATTCAAACCATTTTTTTGTCTGTTCTTCTATATTTTCTAAGTGTTTGCTGATTTTAGGCTTCTGTACCTACAATCTATTGTATACACAGGAATGAGGATGCTCTTTCAGACTAATACATTATTTCCGTTACTCCTGGTTGACCTATTTCAACATAACTTCATTGCACATATTTAGAATCTGTCAAAATCTGACTTTAATTATTGTCATTCATGCTTGGTTCATTTTACACTGAGTTGCTTTCAGTTCCTCAGTCGTACCATGTCCTTTTCTATCTTGTGGTCTTAACATAATGTAGAAATTATGTCTATGTCTCTTCATATGATTGGCTTTTTCATGTTTCTGAATTTTACCTCTTCAGAGGTGTCTTCCCCAAATTCCAATATAAATAGATATTTCCTCATTATTGTTTTTTATGGTGCTCATTTATTTTCAATGGGGATGTAAAATGGTATAGTCACATTGGAAAATTCTTTGGCAGTTTCTTATAAAATTAAAATATGCTTACCTTATAACTCAGCAATTCTACTCCTATACATTTACTTAAGATAAATGAAAACATGTCATCACACAAAAACTTAACACGGAAATATTCATAGCACCTTTATTCAGCATACCCAGAAAGTCAGAAACAATCTAAATGCCTATTAACTGGAGAATGAATGAATAATTTTGGCATATTCGCACAATGGAATGGTACTCAGGAATTAAAAAAAAAGTTTGACCTACTGATCTATGCAACAATATGAATGAATCTCCAAAACACAATGGTTAATTTCCACCAGAAAAGAGTTTATGTTCTATGACTCTCTTGATTTGAAATTCAAGAACAGGAAAAGCTAATCTATGGTGATAGAAATCAAAAGAGTAGTTTTATGAAGATTGTTTTTAATGTAAAGTTCAAAAATGACCTTTTGGAAATGTTCTCTATTTTTAGTAGAGTCTTGATTATATTATACGTACAATGAATTATATACTATGCAATACAAATGCATTTGAATAATGTAAGTCCCATGTGTGCAGTTCACTATATTTAAATTTTATTTAATAATGAAAATGACTTTGCCCAGGGCTTGCTCTGCGTGCTCTCTTTGGGCTTCTATTTATATTGATAAAGGCACCTGAGCTCAGCATGATTTTGAATCACAGGACCAGCCACAGGTTTTGCTAGTTTTCCCAATCAATTGTTTTTCTCTTCTGACATTATTTTATCTTTTACTTTAAATAGATTCTATTTACTATTGATGACATACAAAATAATATTTATAATTGATTAGCAATTAGACTAAATATCTGATATTGCCATTTTAGATTTATTACCATCCCCAGAGAACTCTACTTTGCTCTCTGTCCTTGGAGCCTTAATTTTGTGAAGTGTATCAACTGGCTCCCTAGATCTCTGGTTTCTAATTGAGTTTGGAAAATGAGATACATAAGAAGGAAATTAGAGAGTGAAAAGAGGACAAGGTTAGGCTACTTATCTTCTAGGCTCACTAACTGCTCAGTTCCTATATGTTGCCCACATCATTACTGAAAGTCAAAGTCATGTCACCCCTTCCCACACTATTCTCTCCCTAACTTCCAGGAACTGTTTCTTCTTCTACCGTGCAGACCCAGGGATGGTAACAGCTCCTCAACATCAGAAAGCCAAAAGACCTTCATGATCCTCATTGCTTTTGCTTTCTTTTTATTCAATCTTGGTGTGACATTCCTCTATATTATCCTCTATGTTTCCCCCTCAGCTTTAAACACCAGCATCCATTTCGTAATTTTCCTAATTTTGTTCTACTTTATTGTTTTACCACATACATTTCTTCTCTTATCAATACATTATTTAATTGTGCATGTTTTTAAACCATGAATAAATGGTATAATGTTCTACTTGGTATCTTTACCAAGTTATTAAGCTTGAAATGCTTGGAGTAATTATAAAATACATATCATGAAATGCTCTCTTTTCTTCTTGTGTATGATTGATATTCTTTTTCCATGTCAAGTCCTTGGCACTGGATTTCTTTCTCTCAAAGGTCTATGAAAGTTGTTATACTATCTTTTAGATCTTGTAATTCTAGTTATTCATTCTCTTGCTCTTTCTCCCCTCTTTCCTTCCCTCTCTCTCTATGTATGCATTTTGGATAAAGAATTTTCTTTTCTTCCTTCCTTCCTTCCTTCCTTCCTTCCTTCCTTCCTTCCT
>NW_011888835.1:1082240-1089117 GCF_000151845.1 Pteropus vampyrus
TATACACATTTATACAGAGAGAAAGAGAGAATGATATTTCAGACACAAATATTTATTTTGGCATAGAACAAATAGCTAATTACCTCAAATTTTATTTCCTCATGGCATATATTATTATACTTCAGCATCTATATATCTATGAAAAGATATTTCATTACATACACTCTGTATATGTGTATATCTCTACACACACTTAATGGCTATGGTGTTAGTTGTCACACTGCACACCATGACCTTATGTTCCACTCTAATATTAAAATTAACAGAATTAATTTGGAAAGTTTTAAGTGTCATATGCCATTTTAGACATTCAGATAAAAAACATAAGTTGGATTTGTTATATGAATTGAATATCTCTAAAGGAAGTAACTAAAGTCGAAATATTAGGAAGAGCCTAAAAAAACTCTGTTAGACTCTATAAGGTAAATAACAGAAAAAGTTTATGAGGTTCTTGGTTTCAGAAAGTTTACAGTTTGTTGTTGTTATAGTTATTGTTGTTTGTTCCTTTGGAATTGACTTTTTACCAAAAAATAATTTGGAAACAAATATATAATTTGAAAACTAGTTCAGTTATAAATGCTTTGTTTACAACACATTATTCTCTGTTCCACTGAATCTTATTTGAAAAATTCAAGTAATGTTTGTATGTATATTTGATGTTCTGCTTTGTTTTTAATTCCCATCATTTCAAATAATTTATTCTAAATTCTAATGAGGTTTTTGCAGAGGTTAAAGAATTTAAATATTTTATAATTCCATTAAAATTAGTGATAGTCAAATAATAAAATTTCAGTTGAATCTATTAGCTTAGACATGTGTAAACTATAGTTTACATTATTGCTGTATAAATATCTAGCTGGAAAGTAATTTACACCAAAAAAGACCCTTGAGTAGGTGGCAAAATCATACTATTGGTTTTACTATCATTTAATTTACTGCAAAGTAACTATCTTAATTTATATAACAGACACTTTGTAGGAGACAACTTAAAAAAACTCTTAAGCCCATATATGTATATAAAAAAGTGTATTATTTTATCAGATGAAGCGTTACAATTCCAAAAGGTGGGCATATCTATTAACTCCTAAGATTTAGATAGCAGTGTAAAATATGAATAAAACTAGAATAAAAATAAATAAAATGTAAAAATATAATGTCTATTCCACTTGCCTTTCACAGTAAGAAAGACTTTGTGTTATCAATGTACACTAAAATTAGAAGTAGGGAAAAATATAAAGCATCCTACATAAAAAACTTCTGAATAGATTTCCTAGAAAATACAAAATAAGGATGTCTCACCTAGTTGTGAAATCTTAAACTGTTTCAATGTCCTGAGTGAGATTCTCTTATAAATTCTACTAAGACTGATGTGGATTCTGACACAGACAAGTTTTTTTTGCTATATGCAGAATTGTCAGAAAGTTCCAAATGGTTTAGAGAAGTTGAAAAAAAAGAACATTTATGCCTGATCACGAAATATTTTTAAATTTTGCTTTAAATTTTATTGTCATGACATTATCATGTACACATTGGTATTATAATATTTTAATTATTTTTTATTAAAATTAGTTAATAGAAAAAAATTCAATCAATTGAATAGAAATATCTATTTTTCTTTGAATATTATCTGCCTCTCTTTACTTGTATATTTGCCATTTTCCCCAAAGGGCCTTCTCTGTGCCTTTGGTATGCTATTCTTTATTTCTACCATACATATTCCCCATTTCTTCATGTGCCCAACTCTGATTCATTCCTCAAAGAATGCCTTCTCCCCCCTCATTAGGCAGAGCTCCTCTGTGCTAACACTGACCTTTTCAGACACCTTATAATTTAATGTATATGGCTCTGATACGTTTGAAGACTGAAGCCATTTCAGTGTCTTAATATTGCCAGAAACATAGTGCTTAGCAAAAAGCTGGAGATTGTAAGTTGAACAAAAGTTCGAACAAATAAATTTATTGACAAATCAATGCCATGAATATACAGAAAGCTTACTCTCACACACATAAGTCAAAACCCTATTCTAAGTAATCACCAATATAACAGAATGTACTTCCCCAGAGAAATCCCAGTGGGCAATTTCTTGAAAAGCCACTTTTTTTTTTTTTTTTTGCAATAATGGCAAATGTCACATACAGTAAAAAGATGGTATGAAATCCTAGAACTTCTGAAACAACCTGAAATACATCTGGAAAACTTCAATTCAATTAGAATTAAAACAAACAAACAAACAAACAAAGAAACAAAAACCAAAAAAACCTCTTCTGGCAGGCTCCTATTTTCTGCCTGAAATGCTGGACAAACTTCATGGGCCCCATTGTCACCCTCACCCTTTATAACAGTATTTGTCATATTGTATCACACATTTGTTCACACAGCCATCTCTAGGATAGTTTATTCTTATATTTCTGTTTACATATTACCTCTAATGATAATAAAAGCTTCTCTTTTGCCAGGTCCTGTGCTAAGCATTACAAGCATAATCCCACATTTTTGGGACACCAACATCTATCTACATTTTCAGATGAAACAACAGAGGTCTAAAGAGATTAAGTAAATTATACTATGTCATGCAAAGAATAAGGATTGGGACAAAACTTAAAAATTAATTCTGTTCGATACCAATAGCATAAAGTATGTGCATTGTTAAGGGCTGTATAATGTCCTCCCCAAAAAGATGTTGAAGTTCTAAACCCCAGTACCTCAGAGTATGATGTTATGTGACCTTACAGAAGTAATCAAGTTGAAATGAGATCTTTAGAGTGGGTTCTCATCAATATGACTGGTGTCCTTATAAAAAAGAGAAATTTGGACATAGGACAGACATGTGCAGAGAAAGGAAATGTAAACACACATACAAGCATGACAACTAGGTGACTGGAGTGGGGCTTCCACAGCCAGGAAAGTCAAGGATTTCTGGCAGATACTAGAAAGCCAGAAGAGACAAGAAAGGATTTTCCCTTAGAAACATCAGAGGGAACATGGCCATTATGGCACCTTTATTTCAGATTGCTAGCCTCCAGAACTGTGAGGCAAATTTCTGTTTTTCTAAGCCACCCACTTTCTGATACTTTGTTACTGTTAGGAAACAAATGTATACATTTACTTCTTTACAAGAACGTAGACAATAACATTTAAGAAATGTAACTTTGAATTAAAGAGAGGGATACATCAACTATAAATTATAACAGGAATGCTATATTCTCTTAAAGTACTTTCTCTCTCTGAACTTTAAATATTTTGTAGCAATGAATTAGTGTGTGTGTGTGTGTGTGTGTGTGTGTGTGTGTGTGTATGTGTATTTCATTTATGTGTACTTTTACTTATTAGTTGTGGGGCCAAATTACTTAATATTCAATCATTAACAGAGCAAAGGGAATAGTAATGTACCTTTACTGAAAATTAATGAGTGCTTCAAAGACGCATGCCTGGAGGTACTGAGAAATATACGCATGGGCAAGGTCCATAAAGTTCATCAGAGAGGCTATTAATAGACAGGGGAAAAATCTCCCAAGAAATAATCTGGGATGCTCTCTCTCTTATGGATGAAAGGTTAATCTTTGTTCTGGCACTAAGAATCAATAGGTGAAGACTGCACACCGTTCTATACAAAGTTTAATCAGATAAATAGGTATGGACAGTCTCTGCACTTAAAATATTCTCCCAAGTGATACTTACAATATTTGAAACCCAATCCTCCCTTAGGTTTCACCTTTGAATCAACTCACATGATCAGAGCAATTCTGACCTGTAGAGTATTAATTTATTTCTGGACAATTTGGCTTTGTTGAATTGTATTGTATTGTATCAACTTATAATTAGTGATTTTAATCTATTGATTTTTATTAGAGAATGATATGAGCTCTAAAAACCTATTGTTGAGTATTTTGCATGAATGATGTGAAATGCATTGATTTCTTTCTTGCTTTTGTTTATACAGCCTTGTTTTTGATAATCAATAGGAAATAAGTATTAAGAAGAGTCGTACCTGAGACTGACATCTTAATTGTGTATTAATGGTGTTTTATGTGTGTTTATTTCTCCTTCCCTGGGGCAACTGTTGGAAAATGACTATCATATTTGTAGAATATATAGAAGATAAATTCATATGAAATTGTGTACTGTGCTTATTTATAATTTAACTTAGAAATTATTATATTCTTTCTATCTTCCTTTCCTATTGATTCACTTGTAAGTGAAATTTTACTTTTATTTTTCTCTAACTTCATGTATACTGTATGACATTTTGACAGATTGAGTACTAGGAGTTTTCATTCAAATATAACCTTAAGCCAACACTCCCGTATCTCAACCTCATGATATACCTATTTGTCTTGAATATACTTTATATTTGTATAAAAATAGACAGGGTAAAGACCCAAGACATTGAAAGATTTGTAGAATTTGTACTGATAAAGTCACAGGGCTACTTATATTTTCAAAAGCAGTGTTGACTTCTACTTCTTGGCAGTTCGAGATACTAGATATTTTGAAGAAACTTGTCACTATGAAGAGCCAAAGGTTGCTAAATAAGATAAAATGAAATGTTTTAAAATAGTTGTGATAAATAAATAAAAAAAATGAAAAGTGATAGAATATGAAAAGATAAAGGGAAAATTAGAGTGGCAATCATATAATAATAATTCAGTTATTTTAAGGGCTATATACTTATTGGAAATCTATAGTTTTAGGGTATTACTTGATTTTGAGGCATAATTTATATACAATAACATGCACAAATGTTAAGTGTGCAGTTTGATGAATTTTGAAAGCTTTGTACACCCAAGTTGCCTCCAACTCTATCTATTATGGAACATTTCCTTCATAACAGAAAGTTCCCTTTTGTAATTGTGTATTAACTCCCACACCCATAATTTAATTTTTTTCTGTTTTAGCACTTCATGTAAAACAGATCATATAGTATTACTCTGTTGGGTTGGTTTCTTTGTCTCAGCTTAATGGTTTGAGATTCATCATATTGCTGCACTTATAGATAATTCATTCCTTATATTTCTGAATAGAATATCATGATATGAATATATTTTTGTTTACTGTTGATAAACATTTGGTTTTCTTCAAGATCCTGATTATAAACAGTAAGATGTTATAAAATATTATTGCAGAAATATTTTGAAGACAACTTTATTTCTTTTTAATTTACCCATTTAGTACGTGTAATTTC
The DNA here is from genome assembly GCF_000151845.1 of Pteropus vampyrus. NCBI lineage: Eukaryota > Metazoa > Chordata > Mammalia > Chiroptera > Pteropodidae > Pteropus > Pteropus vampyrus. Next base: position 1,087,423 of record NW_011888835.1, read on the forward strand.
CTTGCTGTAGAATTGCACAGTCATAGGGTAAGTATATATTTAACTTAATAAAAAAGTCATTAACTGTGTCCCAAAGTGGTTGTATAATTTTACAGTACACATGACAATATGTATAAGGGCTCCAGTTTCTCCATATCCTGAACTCCACTTGGTCATGTCAGACTTTTCAATTTAAGTCATTGAAATGTGTGTGAAATGATAGTTTTAATAGACATTTCCATAATTACTAATGGCATTTCATATGCATATTGGCCATTTATTTATCTTATAAAGATTATTGTCTTTTTGAGATTTTTTTAAATTATCATTTTAGAAATTATTATTATCTGGATTAAAACCCTTTGCCAGATATATATTTCTAGAATTTATCCGTCTTTTAATAACATGTTCATTTTCTTAAATGTGTCTTTTGAGGAGTGCATGGTTTTAATTTTAATGAAAGAATTTGTTAATGTTTAAAACCTGTGATTCATAGTTTTGGGGACTTGTTACAGAAAGAGTTCCTTGATCAAATGTTATATAAAAAGTTATCATAAGTTTTCTTCTAGAGGTTTTATAGGTTTCATTTTTAGGTATAGGGCCATCATCTATCTCAGAACAGTTTCATTGTACGGGGTGAAGTATGGTTCCAGTTCACTATTTCGTGGACTTAATCAGTTTTTCTATCACTATTGAAAGTATTTTCACTTTCCCTTTGATTTGCTTCAGTAGCATGCCAAAAAAAAAAAAAAAAAGAAATAAAAATAAAAGAAATTTTTAAGTGTATATGTTTTTAGATGTTCTATTCTGTTGCATTTTCAAAAATCCTTAAGCCAATATACTGTTTGGATAAATAAAGCTTTACTGTAAACCTTGAAACAAGTAATTTATTCCTCTACTTTTTTCTAATTTTTCAAAATGCGTTCAGTAGTCCTAAGATAGTTGTATTTCCATTACATTTGAGGATCAACTTATCAAAATATAAGAAAAAAGCCAACAAGAATATCGATAAGGATATGTATTGATTAGGAGATATATATGCATATATATGTACATACATATATCTAAATGGATACACATCCTAATTAATATCTTTGTTGGCTTTTTAAATATGTATAACATATATGTACATAATACACAATCGATATTTATAATATATGTATATATTTCATATATTCATTTATATATTTCATATGTATTTATGAGAGCATGTAAATGGACAACATACAAAGACACATACACCACATTTTAGAAAATTATTTATAATTATATAACTGAAGAAAATGTGGTACTGGTATATGAATAAGTTAAATGGACCAATGGAATAAAATAGCCCAGAACATACCAATATCAATATGAAAATTTCATGCATGATATAAGGCAGAGATAGGATTGGTTCTTATTGGAAAGTTGATCAGCTTTCCAAAGTTAATACCTGGTGTGGAATGATAGATAATCCATATGAAACAATAGAACTGGATTGTTAACACAATTTATAAAACTCATCTATGAGCATTCAATGTATAAATAAATTCCATGTAGCTTAAAAGATAATAATTTAAAATAATATAAGAATATATAGGAGAATACATGGTTTTTATATAACATTTTTAAATGTATAAAAATCAATATCTTATCATTATTATAAAAATTGCCTTGTTTTTATTACCTTACTTTTTTTCTATTATGATTTCTATTATGATTTCAGATAGGATT
>NW_011888835.1:1089877-1103153 GCF_000151845.1 Pteropus vampyrus
TGTTTTGTTTTTATTCAGAACAGCCCAAAAGAAAATGTATCACCTATACAGAAACTTTAAGAGTAAAGATATTATTTTGTGTAGTAAATTTAAATTTATTAGTCCACAGATATAACAAAATATATTGAATTTTGAGACAACTACATTATTTAATGCTTAGCAAACATTGTATCAAAGCAGTAAAACAGGCTTTTATTTATAACTGGGATAATATTTGCAATAAAAATACAAGATAGTTAAAATCCTGAAAAGTCTCAGATGGCATACTGCAATAATTAGTAAATGCTATATAATAATATTAATAATTGCTATATTAAGTATCATCATTTAGTTAAAAATAATTTTACATAAGCCAATTCATAGGGAAATGCTACAAAGCATTTACACACATAATGCATGCATAATTTCTATGACCAGAGCAGTGAATGGGTACTGACAAAAGAGAGCACAGTATTTCTGAGGATTGTGAATAAAATATATGTCTCTTACTATGTCAGGTTCAAAAAACAATAGTTGAATGCTCTATAGGCTCTAATACTGCTGTGTAATTGAGAATAATCATCTGAGCCTTACACTATGGGTTAAATAATTAGGGGAAAAAAAGAACAGTTACAAAACTTAACGTGTTATATTTTAATAATGCTGAGTATATTTTATTTGAATTCATTCAATTCTAATCACCATCCAGAGAATGGTATTTTAAAATTGCTTTCATATGCATAATTTAATGTTTAAATAATTGGATTTTTGACATCAGTGCAATTTTTTTGTTTTGTTTTTCTGGAATTTTCTAATGACTCAAACAATAGAAGAAGATTATATGTGTGTGTGTGTGTGTGTGTGTGTGTGTGTGTATGTGTGTGTGTATATGTGTATATAATGTTTATATTTCAATATGGATCACTAATTTCTTTTAAGGATAGAGTAATCTTTGCTCAGAATCAAAATTTTCTGGTACATGGAGAAAGTCTACTTAAGAATAAAAATAGCATGGATCAATAAGAGAAAGAGAGAGAAAGCTGTTGACATTTGAATTTATAAATCCAGCTATGCACAGAGCTAGCTTCTTTGCTTGTACTTGCCACTTACAAAAATTAGCATCTTCCTTTGAGATATTTTGGATTGAGGTCTGTCACTTGTGATTAATATATTGCTGATCAACACAAATATCAGAGTTGTCTATCATTTACAGATCAAGAAATTATGAGACTCAGAATAATTACATAACCAAATCAGACATGTTAATGAAATCAAACTATTGTATTCAGATAATAGATTTCATAGCATTTCTCATCTTTTATTGTTTTTCTAAGTTTTCATGGTGCTGCACATGCCAATTTTTTAAAATATAGAAATCTTTATCTGACACATTTAACAGTCATCTTCTTATACGTTAAAGTGCCTCAGCTCTTATACCATAAAATCCTGTAGAAGTAAAAGTTAATATAACAAGTTTATTATTTTTTCCTATTTGCATAGAGCAGGAGCTTGTATATTTTTCTTGTGGGTTTTGTAATTTTCTGATAAGCAACATATATTCAAGATAATACCTCATAAAATCTTTAATCAGGGAAGTTAAAGATTTGAAAAATTAAAATATCTAGTTCACCTTCTCGTCAGAAAAAAATTACATTTAGGTTCTAATATAGCAGGTGGATTAACTTATATGACCGCTAATCAAATGCTACATTTTTGTCTATTAAGTGTTCACCTTAATAGCATTACTCATGAGAACCATAAAATTTGATATTATAAGAGCATGTTATGAAAAAAAACAAAATTATAATCTGTTCTTAATCATAAACACATATGCTAAATCACACAGACTTCCATATGCCAGAAACAGATCCACATTTAAAGTCATGCCAGAAAGTTTTTCATTGACTTTCCTTATTACAGTGAAATACTCATAATATTGTATCTCTTTTATACTTTCATGAAATATATAAATTGTTCATCAAAAGCGAAATAAAGGTGAGCTTGGTTAACTTCTGGAAGAATTTCTGTGTCTTTAACTTAATATTGAGAAATATGCAAGTACGAAGGTTGATTAGAAGGAATCACAGGAATATCTGTATACATAGTTTTTGAATGCTCCCAGATAAATTGTCCCTATCAACAATATTTGTTTTCCATTCCTACCAAAAAGCCATATCTTTATCGATGCCTGTAATAGGATGGGAAATAACTACATTACATTATTAAAGTTGATTTCAATTTATTAAAAATATTACATCTCTATAACTTTATTTTTCCAGACAAAAGTTTAGATTTATTTTTTCTTCTCTTATCACATTAACTTTTATTAAATTTATTGGAGCGACATTGGTTAATAAAATTATATAGGTTTCAGGTGTACAATTCAATAATACGTCATCTGTACATTGCATTGTGTGTTCACCACCCAAATCAAATTTTTTGTGACCACATATTTGAGCTATTTTCTCTGAAAGATAACATTTGTTAATATGGGAAAATGTATGTACTAGAATTTGTGTATTTAATATATCATATTAAATATTTTATTAAAAGAACATAGTAATCAAGTGTTCATATTTTGTTACTGTTATTTTCTTATATCATCATAAATATAAGAAATATATTTTAAATATATTCTTATATATATATTCTTGAGTATTATTCATTCTTAGATGATATTCTTATAATTACAGACTCTTCTCTGCTCCTGGAATATGCCTTAAAATGCTGATATGAAAATAAATAAAATCTAATCAGCCGAAACTAAATACTTAAAAGAGAAAGTTAATTCATGGAATTACTCCAATGTCTCTCATTTTCTTATTTTTTTTCTTCCTAACCCTGTATTACAATAGCCCATAAGAACATGTGTTACAGTTGAGAATAAGCTAAGAGGATAAGAAAGGAGAAAAAAATCTGAGCAGGTGAAACCATACTGGTTTTTGTGACTGCTGAGAGAGTAAGATGAGAGATTACCATAGGTTGACGATCCATAAGGAGATAAAGAGAACAAGAGTGAAAGGAAAAGAGGGTACAGAAAAGGACAGGAGAGAACAATATAGACAGTACAGGCAATTTTGAACCACAATTCTATTCATGCAACTTGTAAGCACTTAAATGTGCTGAGTGAAATTCTAGAGTTTAAAAATATGTATTTTTCATATAAATTATTAGTTCAATAAATATTTTTGAAGTATCTGCTATGTTTACAATACTTTTGGCACTGGGACTATATTGGTGATCAAAAAAGACAAAAATCATTGTCTTTATGGAGCTTATTTTTATAGCTAAGACAGAAAAAGGCTAAATAAATGATATAGTTGCTGTGACTAGCACATATAGAAGAATCAATAAAGTGATGAAAGCTAATGGAAATGTGTGTGCGTGTGTGTGTGTGTGTGTGTGTGTGTGTGTGTGTGTGCTGAGCACACTTGGAGGATGATATGCAAACAACAACCTGAAGAATATAAGGGAAATTAAACACGATGGAATTTGGGTAAAGGAAATACTTGTCATATGGGCCAGCAAGTAAAAGGCTCTGAGGTGAGACCATGCTTAAATTAAATTAGATATGATCTTGTAGAAGCTTATCTGTTATAAGAATTTCCGCTTTTATTCTGAATGAGATGAGTGGCCATTGAGAAGTTCAGATCATAAGACTGGCATGATATATATTTTTTTCATTTAACAGGATTACTCTGCCTACCGTTTGAGAATAAAAGAGTAAAAAAGGGCTAGAAGAAAGAAAGCTAATTGGAGACAATTGGGAGAAAATTAAGGTATAAGATATTGTTGCTTTGGTCTGGAGATGAAGTGATGGAGGCGGTGAGAGATGGACATACAGAAAAGAGGGGATTTGCTGACAAACTGAATATGTCAATAGAAAGAGAGAAGTCAAGGCTCAACACAGTGACTTTTTGCAAACTAAACTTCAGTCAATAATGTACAAGGGTTCCTGTTGACAGGAATGCAAAATGGCGTAGCAGCTATAAAAAACAGTATGTAGATTTCTCAAAAAATTCAACAAAGAACTACCAAATGATCCAGCAATGTCACTTCTGGGTGTATATCTAAAAGAATTAATTAAAATCAGGATCTGGAAAAAATATTTGCACTCCCATGTTCATTGTGGCACTATTCATAGTAGCCAAGATATGGAAATAACCCAAGTATTCACTGACAGATGAATGGATAAAGAAAATGTGGTATTTGCATACAATGGCATATTATTCAGCCTTAAAAAAAAAAAGGAAATCATGTCATTTGCAGCCACATGGATCAACCTGGAAGACATGCTAAGTAAAATAAGCTAGTCACAGAGGACAAATAGTGCATGATCCACTTAAGTGAGGTACCCAAAGTAGTCAAACTCATAGAAACAGAGAATATAATAGTAGTTGCCAAGGACTGGAAAAGTAAGGAAATTGGGGAGTTGTTATTCAAAAGGTATAAAGTTTCACTGATGCCAGATGCATAAGTTTTAGACATCTGCTATACAACACAGCACATATAGTTAACAATGATGTATTATGTGCTTCAAAATGTGTTAAGGGTAGATCTCACATTAAATGTTCTTACACACAAAAACAAACAAAACAAAACAAAACAAAACACCAACTCTGGGAGCCGTTGGATATGCTTATTACCTTAATCATGGTAATAGGCATGTATCCTGGGTATATACATAGGACCAAACTCATCAAACCAAACACATTAAATGTGTTCAATTATATGTCAATAAGGCTGTTAAAAATAACTCAACCAGTGAAGTAGAATTTACAATTGCTAGGAAAAATAAAAAGTATGTTACTGTACTAATTGCTCATTGACTTTTCATTTGTCTTATGTGTGCCTACAAAAGGCTGTGCTCAATTAGGCTACCTTAAAGCCTTCATGAATAAACAAAAAAATTCTTGAAAGCAAGCTCGAGGTCTCTCATGGATTGACAAATCATTTCTCTGGACACTAAAAGAGTATGCTGTTCCAAGCATAGTTCCTATGACTGTGAGCAGACTCTTGACAGCATAAATCCACATTTGTTTGAGTCTCAGACTGTGGACATGGAAAAGGTAAAAGGGAGAAGTTGGCATTATCTGTACCTCAAAACACTTATCAGTGACTTCCGTCCATTGGGAAGGGACCAGAAGTCTTTGTTCAATCTAATGAGAAATTATGCAGTTGAAGAGCCAGCAGAAAAAAGAATGGTACACATTTGAAATTCCTTCTAAGGTTTGACGCCTGCTGCTCACTACCTCTTCTGTTCACTTTGGTTCACTGTAAAGGGTCTGGGTACTGGCTTTATGTTGGTCTGTTCTCAGGTTCTGATCAGTATTATGGATTTTGCTGCCATCATACCAGACTTGACATTTTTCTCTCACTATTGTGCCTTAGTTTTTTTTTTTTTTTTTGAAGATTTTAGCCCTTATTTCCTGTGCCTGTTTCCTAAATAGATACTTATTCTTTAAAACGTTCAGAGAGCTGCCTTCTCTCTGAGAGGAAGCCACAGTTACAAGTTGTATGTACTCTTCTAGGTTCTTATCTAAAAGCATTAGGATTTAGGGATTTGTTAAATGTTTCCTTTTAAATCACTAGTTCACATTGTTTAGCAAAAAAGTTTATATGTTAGTTAATTTTCTATCTAGGAAATTGTTCCTTCTTTCACTCTCCTGCCCTTATTTGCAGATGTTTTCCAAATTTCTATTTTTTTTTTTTTTTGCATATATTTTTTCTTTTCTCTCAGGAAATTTAATCTGCTCTGAAAGCCTTTCTTGACACCCATCTCCACATCTAGATTTTGGGCTCTCACATATGCTAATACAATATCTACCTTGACACCGAAGCAATTACCATCATGTATTTTAATTACCTGTTTCTTTATCTATATTCTCTATTTTATGGTAAAATTGCTAAGAACAGACAAGGTCTCTATTTCAGTCTTATACTTGTGTAAAAGTGGAAATTTTCCAGTTTCAGGGAGGTGATATCTCCAGGCGCCAGCCCCCAGAGAGAAGCGCAACATTCCAAGGTGCAGATGATAAAACTATCTACTAGGCCCTGTTTGATCTGAGAGTTCCCCGGAAGCGCAACATTTATCTTTATACAAAATGTTAATGGCTAACTTCTGCTTCTTGTAATCTGCTTATTCAAGGATGTAGTAGGAGGCTTTATAAGCTGCCTCCTCTGGAAGCTCGGGGCTGATCTCTTCTAACCTTGCGTGGTAGAGAGTCAGTCGCCGGCCGGCTAACGAAGGCTCATAATTAATCTCAGTTGGCTCCGTGGGTCTCAGAATCATTCGCGCCATAACACTTGCAACACCGGGTTTTGGTCAGGAAGCAGAAACAGGATAGAACGATAGGTTTAAGGCCAGAGCCTTTATTAGGGTTTATGCAGGAAAGGTGAGACAGGGCAGGGCAAACAATTTAGGACTGGTATTTTTGAATAATTTCCCCAGGCTCTATACTGTAGGGGTGGTCCCTAGTTGCATATTATCTGGCCCTGGGCAGGTAATTAAGGCAGAAGACTATTGCCTACTGGGGTGCACAGGCCAAAGAGAGGAGGTTTAACTCTGTATTGGTTAGTTTGCATATCAAGATATGTTTCAGGAGTCTTTTGCTATGTCTACATATTGGCCAACTGGCTAGCCGAGGGAGGGGCAGTCTCTCCTTTGACTGAAAGGTATTTTTTTAAGATGTCAAAACATCATAATACACAGGGAAAAAAAAATAAAAAAAAACATAACACACATGGTCACACCATTCATAGTTGTAACACAAACGATCTGTTTTTACATGTCTCAACAGATATATGTTGGCAGTACATACAGCAGGGCTGCTTGTGTTCCTGGAGTAAGGAACTCCCTTATCAAATTCTGGATAATTGAGGTAAAATAAGAGCTATTAAGGGTCCTTCAGAAGAAATAGATTCCACTTAGGGAAAGACTTCTTAAAATGGGACACGGTCCTGAGTTGGTTCAGCTTGGGGATGTTGACTGGGGATGGACAGATACAGTGCCCTGACTGTAGCCATTCCATGTAAACTCCAGCATTCCAATGTAACCACAAAAAGACAACTTTGCTGTAATTTAGTGCACTAACCGAAAAGTTCAGTAAGTTGTTGAATTAAATTTCTATGTGGAACATCAAAAAAATAATGAATCAATTAGCAATTTCTGCCAAAAAATAAAAAGAAAAGAGTTACTTTATTTTAGAATATTGCTTACAGAATAAACACTGTATTCTCTAGTTGGTCTACACTATCCAACACAACCATTCTGAATTATTTTCTTCTTACTATTATTTTTCTGAATTCATTGTCATACAGAGTAGCTATATATTTTTGTGATCCTCTATTTAATATGTCTTTATCACTAGAATATAGAGTTCATAGGGCCATAATCTCCTATTTCCTTTCCACTGTGTAGTTCCATGCCTAGTGTATGTCTATATTATCTATGTATCTATGTATCTATGTATCTATCATCTATCTATCTATCTATCATCATCATCATCATCATCATCATCATCTATAATAGACTTTCTGATCTTTCACTGTTAAACTTTAGTATGTCATATCTGATAAGCTTGGAGCACACTGGCAAACATAGAATTGGTATGAGATAAATATTGACTTTGTTCTTCTTCTCATTCTTTTTTATGCCCATAGTACAAATAAAAATGTTCTTAACTAATGCTATCCCTGCAGTTTGTTTAATATGTTGGCTTTAAACTTGATCATATCAAATCGAAAGTGATAATTTAAGCCATGTCATCTTAGCATCTAGATATTTCCTATTGATTTCAAAGGTATTGCTGTTATTGTTATAGCTAAAATGCTACCAGATTGGCAATGTTCCTTGCAATTATTTTAAACTTCTTACTAACAAAATTTTGTCTGCTAATGAACCAAAACTAAAAGAAAAATGTTTAAAGCCCTCATCAGATTTATGTCTCATGCATGTTATTTAATATTTTCTGGCTCTTAAAATGTTTCAAAATTCACCTTAGGCTTAAATTTTACCATAAAAAATTTAGACTGTATAAAATAACTCAACAACGTTTTAGGAAGTATTTATGAAAAAAATCCCATTGGTTCATGAAACATGGAACTCAGACTTTAAATATAGAAAAATAATACATAATCATTACAAAAATTTCTCGTGTTAGTGAATACATCCAATTTACATGCCACTGTAATGAAAGGTAACATTGCTATTTCCCTCATTTCTTTTTCTTATAGTTACTGATATATTTAATTTGTGATTTACACTTTTCTTCTTTCTGAACATTTTTACTAAATGACTTCTAATTAGTGGTTTGTGATAACATTATCGAAATTCATCTCTGTTTTTAATGATGCCAAAATAGAGATTTTTCAGAATTGAGTTTACCTATATCTACTTGCATGCCACATTCCAGGTTATTTGTTCCACTGCTAAAGCTTAACTTGAGAGAGATTTATTTTAATAGAGTGAATAAAAATGTGTTCTATACTCTTTTACTGCTTCACTTTTTACAGACCCTAACTCAAGGTTACTCAAATTGCTGTGCTTACATACTATTTTACAATCTCTGTCTATATAGAAGCATGAGCACAATTTCTTCTGAATATAATTTTAGGAATGGCAATAAAAAATTGAGAAGACCATCAAATATAACAATGCTGTCTTTATCAGCCTTTAGTACATATTATAGCTCAATAAAATTTTGATGATCTTGGAAAATGTAAGAAATATGTTTGGTTTATTAAGAATGTCAGAGTGGTAGAGTTTCTATGAGTTGTGGAAATCTCAGTGGATTTTTCATCTCTTCTATTCTCTTATAACATAAAAATCGTTGTATATCATACTAATACTAAGCCATCTAATTCTTGTATCACTAATTAGTTTACTTCCTATTTTACTGACTTTTTCAGCCTCAAGAGTCTGAAATATATATATTGTCAGAGTTCTGATATTTTTTACATATGCATAAGGGAAAGAAATATTTATTCCCCTCATGAAAACCAAGTAACTTGAATAGCATTTTTAAAGACTTGTGAAAATATAACCAACATTTCTTGTTTCTTGTTTCTCCAAGGGGACATACAGTCATGCTTTAAAACTACCACATTATGTGACAACTTTATGAACAATTACTGAAAAGAAAACATTACTTACATTACTTTCACATGGAATTCACTGACAACTTCTGAATCTTGCAAAATTTTTGAGAGAATTTTATTTCACAAGGAAATCACAACCTTTTGCCTACATAAATTCAATCTCCAATGCTTTCTTCAGATTTCTAAACTTGTCTCATCAGGAAGCTGCCTTTGAAAGGTCTGTAGTTTGGGCTGTGAAAGACAATAGTAAGGGGGAAAAGGACCCACAATTAATGCTAGGGGCATGGAAAACTATGAGGAAAGGAATTAGTTTAATAGAATTGAATGTTGAGATGTCATATATGCTAATAAGGTATTTATTCAATTACCAGGGCAAGGAGACTTTGTAAGCCTTTCCATGTGGAAGATAGGGACAATCGACTGATATGAGTTTCATTCTTTATGTTCTGAATATAAGAGTTAAATGTAATTTTTTTTCTTTCAATTCCACATTATGTAATAGATCTGTGGTGGGGGATGAAGACAGAATAACTTTTCTTTCAGTTAACAAGACATCAATCAGACCACATGGAATCATGACTAGACTTGATGGAAAAAACTTTGCATCAGCCCAGAGTTCCTTTACTGTCAGCCAGATGCCATAACTGATAGCACTGTTGATTTTCTTCCTTGGAAAGGAACTGCATATTCCTTCTGTGGGAAGGAACGTCCAACGAGTACACTCAAATGGGTGATGGCAGTGGTCACCACGGCAGTGACTACTGCTTATACCTCACTGTCTACATTCCTACCTCCACTCTAGATCATGGCTCCTCAACTGAAAACTGCATCCCCTAACTTCCCTTGCTGCTTGTTTTAGCCATGTGGCTTAGCTCAAGCCAAAAGATGTCAGCAGAAGTGATGCGAGCAAACTTCTGGACCATTTCCTGAATGGTTCTCTCATGAATGGAGCATCCTTGGAATCTACATGTTAAGGATGGCATAAACATCGCATCTGTTGGATGTTTGTTTTTAATTATTATGTGTCAGATAAATAAATATCTGCCGTTGCTAAGCCACTGCTTGTTCGGGTCTCTTTCTTCTAACACCTTAGCCTCCACAGCCCCAGTAATACAATTTGACACACACTAAGATTTTAATATACCATTGTGTTCAAATAGTTAATATTTTATTTAGGACTTTTTATAAATTTTTAAACTAAAACTCGTCTATACTTTTCTCATTATTCTTTTCTGTTTCCAGAATTACCATTTGCTTAGTTTAGTAATGTGCATGTATAAATTTTACTTAAAAAGAAGAAGAAAAGTTGGTCATTTTCTATATGACTACAATGCATGATTTCTTCACATATGCACTAAGGCTCAGAATGCTTTGTTTTTCCCCTTCTGAAAATGATACACAATATTTTGAAACCATATATATTTCAAGTTAACACATCTTATAAATGTATATTCCTAATAAACTTAACACAAGAGGATCAGAATGTGCAGACTTTCTGGAATAGTGTGACAGCTTCAGTGCTAGCCAAGAATTTTATCTGAAATCCTAGGGAGAGTTATTTTGCTCACTTTGTGAATCTGGAGGTATTAAAATTGGACCATTTAAAATACACAATCAGAATTACATCCAAACATCCAGAATTCAGTTTGCATTTATGAGTTTGCATGGATTATTAATGCTCTTGAGCCCTATCCTTTAATAGCAATTTACTTGCTACTAATTACAAAGAATACACTAAGGCAACTATCAGATCAAATAATGCTATGCTTATTTTAAGACGTACTTAATAACTTGATGAATCCATGAATCGCTGATACATGACAGCTGCCATTTCACTTTTTCATAGACATTACTAGGTTGGGGAAAACAAAGAATACCAAATTGGCAAAGCATCTTCATTATATTAAATAATATTATTGGTTCCATTCTGGAGACATAATTTTTATCTGCAATATTTGATTATTCAAAGAGAAGTTAGAAACTTACTTGTTAGAGCTGCATCTATACTCTATTAGGAAAACATTTTAAACCTAGTTAGTAATTGTTGCAGGAAGTAAAATTTGTTCATCATGTTGTGTAATAAGAATGTTGAAAAACATCATTGTTGAATAATTCATATAGTTTTCCTACAAATGGGCTAGCCCAGATAAAAGTCTAGCCTACATCAAATCACACTCAAAAAAACAAAAGCAAAAACAAAAAGCTATGCTTTGTCTCTAGAGCATCAAATATATTCATAGTATTGCAATTATTTTATAAGTAAGACTAAATTAATAAATAATATATCTTCTAAAACAAAGGGAATTTGTGGCTTAGATGTATCATATGCTCTACTTTCCGTGAGAATTGCTGAAAAGGAGAGACATTTATATGTAAGCTTAATAATTGAATACTTATGCATGATAAATTTAAGTTACAAGAATATCCATTTAACTTCTGTTTAGAAATTCCTACCCACATAGGCTCTGTTTCAAGACATGAGTAAATTTAACAATTAAAAATAGGATAATGGCATAAAAAGCCTTATATCCAATAGTGAATAATGGAACCCATTAAGTAAAGCCATCTTGCTTTAGTGCTACTGTATAAATGCTGTTTGTCCCTATGCATACATATCTATGATAAAGTTTAATTTATAAATTAGGCACAGTAAGAAATTAACAATAATTAATAATAAAATAGAACAATTATAACAATATATACTGTAAAAAAATTATGTGAATATGGCATTATTAAGTAAAATACAAGTTACTTGAACATAAGCACTTCGATACCAGGACAGTCACTCTGATAACCCAGATGACGACTAAGTGATGAAAGGGTGGGTAGCATATACTATATGGATACACTGAACAAAAAAATGATTCTCGTCCCGGACGGTACAAAGTGGATGGTGTAAGATTTCATCACATTACTCAGAAAAGCGTGCAGTTTAAAATTTATGAATTATTTATAAAATTTCCCATTTAATATTTTTGGACCATGACTGGCTGCAGGTAGCTCAAACCATGAGTAACTACAACCTTGGAAAGTGAAACCATGAATAAGGGGGGACTACTGTACACAGAGCCTTTCTGCTATGAGCAAGACGATAACAATTTTCTGAATAACTATTACTGTTAACAATGATTTTCAAAGTGTAATCCATGTAATCCATTCACTAGAGCTACAAAGTGCTACAAAGTGTGTGCATCGTATTAGGTATTACATTATTTCTATACTTTGAAATAAATAAATCTTTATTTTAATGCATATAATAGAAGTCAGTGATTACTCGAGGGTATATGAATACAAGATGGTTAAAGAATACAGAAAGCTTATTCTTGAAAAGCAAACACTGCCATAAATGTGTTTGTATGAAGCTCCATATATTAAAAAATACATTCTCAGACCTATCCCAATTTGAGCCTAAAAAACAAAAATCTATCTATGGTTCATAACAATCATTCTCATTTGCAAACAGAGTTATAAAGATTTTTTAAAAAGTCTCCATTTTCAAGACCTTATAAAAAACATGCAAAATGTATATTAAGTTTATTGTATTTCCAAATATGATGGTGTCATTATTCCTTTATCACACTGTTCTTTTAGAAAAGAGAAAACTATGGCTGAAATCATCAAATAACTTGCCATTGTCATATACTGTATGGAAAACCAAAACAAACAAACAAACTAACAAACAAACAAACAGATGAATTCTGTTCTTCAAACCACCAATCCAGGATTATGTTCATCTTCACTACATACACTTTCAAGGTAAATGCTATGCCTGATGTTACATCGATAATTACGTTTGCCATAGAAATTATTAAGGATTTGTGCCCTAGCTCTGGAATCATCCTTTTCCTTTAAGGAGCCTAGGTTTTTTCTAGAGAATAAAGTTCATAACTAAGACCCAGGACTTAGGCATACTCATTGTGATTGGGGCATCCCTACTTATAGGTCCTCTCACAGGACAGAGTTAAGACATTTCTAGATCTACACATATGTCAATATCTATATATCAATAATATATAGTTATTCCTCAGTATCTGTGGGGTATTGGTTCTACAAGCCCCCTGCAGATACCAAAATCAGAGGATGCTCAAGTCTCATATATAAAATATGTGTAGTATTTGTATGTAAGTTATGCACATCCTTCTGTATACTTTTAATCATCTCTAGATTATTTATAATACCTAATACAATGCAAATGATA
>NW_011888835.1:1104983-1109744 GCF_000151845.1 Pteropus vampyrus
TTAGCATAAATGAGCTTTTTAAACTAGTACTAAAGAGGATTTTCTAATCCTTTATACATTGTTAAATCAATAACTTAATTTTTCATAAAAATAACAAGGCTCTTAATTGATGTTATGAGAGTTAATGCAAATCTCTCTATATCTAATATTAGACCAAACACCCACATAATTATGCATTTAGTTTTGAATTTATTCAGTTCTTACATAGTGCCCCCTGCATGTGAGGGACTAACTCAATTCACTGAGGTACAAAATGAAAAGCATAGTCCAAGACCTGCATATTTCTAAGAAAGGGTATGTAAGTAAAGATATTCTTGCAAACTATATGTATAGAGTATCAATTTCAAGTTATATAAATATGACAGAATTAAATGAATGTTTTCTTCTTCTAATACAAATAATAGATTCCTTACAGTAGGTAATAAGGGGAAAAAAACACTCAGAAAAGCTTGCAATAATTTACTTTTCAATTCTATAGAGTAAGTGACTAAAGTTTACAATGACCAATCAAATAACTTTGGTGGAAAGCTTATTAACCTGGAAAACCTTTACCAATATTATCATTTTATTATTGCTTTAACTTTTATTTTAAATTTAATTTCCTATAAAATGTAGTAGATTATCTTCGTGAACTTTTTCTCAGTTACAAAGGAGAGGAGAGGAGGGGAGAGAAGAGAGGAGAGGAGAGGAAAAAGAAGGGAAGCGGACTAAGAGAAGAAGACTAAGAGAGAAAGAGAGAAAAAGGAACATAAGATCGCCAAAGCAAAGTCTGCTAATTTTCAAGTCAAAAATCCCCTTTGGAATGGTTACACATACAGTATTGATCAAGAAGGTCTTAATACTCTCCTCAAATTGTCTATACTTGAGACAGGTTACTTTCTGACAGTAAATCCCTGGATATCTCTTATTTGTTTTTTAGAACATTTACTTCAGAAAACTTAAAATTCTAAACTCTTTCTCTGCCTCTTTGATATTTAATATTTTTCTTTGCCGGTTTTACAACCCATGAATGACTTCCCCAAGTACATAGGAGGCATCTTTTTAAAATGTAATCATCAAAAAATAGAGAAACCCTATCTCTTAGTCTCTGCGGGAGGGCAGGAGCTTAACTTTGATATGTACCAATTAGTAGACACAGATGGCCTAATCACATTGACAGTCCTCCTCTTTAAAGTCCTCCAGTGCTTTTCTCCTACTCACACCAGTACTTATTCTCTTTTTTATTTCTTATTTCAGTGGAAGTGAGTTTAATTTCCTCCCCTATTGCAATAGTCTTGAATAAACTCTTCCTTGCCTGCTTAACTTGTCTGATGCAATTTTTCTTTGATGATATCAGGAACTGAAACAAATTAAAGGTCATTAAAATCGGTAGAAATGCTAAATAGTTGAAAATAAAATTATATGCAATACCAGTAATTTGGCTATTTCAAAATTTAAAAATTTACTTTAAATTCTTGACCTTAAAAAAAAATACACAAATATATTACTTTCTGAAAATGCAATTTACAATTGTATAAAATATAAACTTATCCTTTGGCTACTCTTCTCACCCTCTTGAAATTTTGATAAATATATCAGAATTGTTCCAATGTTTTAATATGCACATGCACATATAATTGAAAATACTTTTATTTTGTTTATTACTTGTTTGGAATAAATTATTATGTTTGTTCTCTTGATTCAGTTGATACTATAATTTGAAGATTTCTAGGTCAGAATACAATGCTTACTTTGTTCATTTAATCTGTTCCATAGTATTAAATGGTTTACTATTGATATTTAAAGCTTTCCTTTAATATGCATTATTAGACATGACATTTTTCTGAATATACAATAATCTCAATTTTTTGAAAATGAGAAAAGCACATTTAAATCTTATAAAACCTTATTTATTTTAATTTTGTATTTTTCCTTTATATTCTGTCATTTATTGCTTGATACGTTTCAAAATATTTTTAACTGTTTAAATATCTATCACTGTTTTTAACTTTTTGTTCATTTAATGATTTATATCTTTTAAAGACAGAAGGTTTCAATTACTTTGAAAAATAGCTAAATAAGAGTTATGGCAACATAGATTTAGAACATATGTAACATGGAAGATGATTTGGAGGACATCTAGATTTTTACTTAATAAATCTGTTCTATGCCTCTGACAAGTTACCACCCTTTCTCTTGGAAAGCTCATTAAATTTTATGAAAGTCATTTATACATTTTCCAAAATTGTTAGACATTTCTTCTTTTCTTGTTTCCTTTTTTTTTTTTTTTTAAATTTATGTCTGCCTTTCAATATTTTACACTTCTGGGTTGAATCCCAAGCACCCAGAGAATAAACTTTGCTTTATTCCTAACTTGGTGATGTATTTCCATTCTTTTGTTTCATAAGAAAAAGAAGTGCATGGAGAGTGCCCATGTATAGCACTCTGTGAAGCAAATTCTCCATGCTCTGAAAGCTGAAACATGAAGAAGACACACACTGAACTATAACATGATTTGCTCTATTTTACTGTTGATTAAAATTATGATTTATTTAGCCACTTTTAATCTTTTCTATTATTTACAATCAAATTCATCTCTGATATATTAGAAGAAAGCATTATATAAATTTGATAAATTTGTCCAAAATTTGATAAATTTGATACATATTATGCACATAGATATAAAACTGAGAGATCAATCACTAGTTGATACACTTTCAAAAAATGTATGGTTAAATGCATTTTAATTATAACTATTTGTAATAAAAATATTTAACATCTTGTGATCATAACCAGATGATAATTATTATTTGAATGAATTTTTTTGTACTGATTGAATTATCTTTAATATTCTTCAAAAATATGATGTATTATAATAGAAATTAATGTTATTTTTAAAATGGGAACTATTATAAAAGGGAGACCTCAATGTTTCTTGGAATCCATACTAAGCCAAATAAATTTTATTCATATTCTTCTACAATATATTCTGTACTATCTTTAAGGATTTCGGGATTTCTTTGACAAGAGCTGCCTAATCTTGTAGTTGTAGTATTTCCAAAAGCAGTTCTCTAGAATTGTCTACATACTAGCTTTATATAATCAATTAGAAATTGATTACATATAGTGATTTCAGTACTGTGGACTGGGTGTATGGGAGATACGAAATATAGCAAGATATTAGGTATGTCTTCAAATAATTTTTACTGTCATTTAGAAAATCAGGGATAGAATACAACATTTTTTACACTTTCAGTGTTCCACAAAAGTGGTGATCAGAGAGGGCTGGCATACTCAAAACCCTTTACCATCCTCAGTAAACTTTATTAGAAAAATACTGAGGTAAAATTGGTAGCATTCTGTACCATCCAAAATATTTTGATAATCGATTGTCTTTTCCATGATAACCTGAGCACAGAGAATAAAAAGTGATAGATGATAAAATATATTTTTTATTCTGCTTTTTTCATGACATGTTATTATAGTGATATCTCTACAATAAGGAAATCTAACTATAGTCATTTCGTTTTCTATGAGAGTTAAGAAAGAATCTTATGTTTCTCTTCCAAAAGATGTGATATTGTTAAATATATATCTGGGAGTTCTGTCACAAAGATAGTGGAGCAAGAGACCCCCGCCTCTGTCCCCTGACAAAGTTCAACAATTAGACAGCTATACACGAATAAAAACAGGTTGGGAGAACTTTGGAGTCCAGTTAAGAAACTTCAGCAACCCAGTAGAACAAACGACTTGAGACTACTGCACAAAAAGAGAGGGAAGAACAGCTTCATTTTGCCTACATCATCCCATCCCCCAAGCCAGCATTGCTCAGCACTGAGAGAAACCTCTCCAGGTAGAAAAGAGTTCATCTCACCAGGAA
This sequence comes from Pteropus vampyrus, assembly GCF_000151845.1. Lineage (NCBI taxonomy): Eukaryota > Metazoa > Chordata > Mammalia > Chiroptera > Pteropodidae > Pteropus > Pteropus vampyrus. The sequence goes on from NW_011888835.1 coordinate 1,108,843, forward strand.
AGGAACAGTGGGTTGAGCAACCAGCTTCCCCTGCCTTTTCAGGTACTCCATGAAGGACCTGCTTTGGATTCACTACTCTTAGAGACCAGCAATGTGGAGATATATTGAGAAGATGAGGAACAAGGAAGAAAAGCAGAAGCTACCAGTAACAGTCACACAGCAGAGTTCTCTAGTGACCTGCTCTAGACATGACAGCTGTAGCTTTCACAACTGAAGTAACCAAGGCTGGCACAGGATGGCTAACAGAAACAAACAAACAAACAAACAAACAAAGCTAACAACTGTTGGAGAGAATGTGAAGAAAGTGGAACATTTGTACACTCTTGATGGAAATGTAGACTGGATCAGCCACTATGAAAAATATTATGTAGGTTCTTCAAAAAATTCAATATAGAACCATCATGATCCAGCAACCCCACTTCTGGGTATTTATTTAAATGAACTGAAATCAGGATCTTGAAAGGATACTGAACTCCCATGTTCACTGCAGCATTAGTTTCAATAACCAAGATATAGGGAAAAGCCCAAATGTCCATCAACAGAAAAATAAAGAAAACACGGTATGCATATACAACAGAGTATTATTCAACTTAAAAAAGGAAATCCCACCATTTGCAACAACATGGATGAATCTAGAGGACATTATGTTAAGTGAAATTAGCCAGTCTTGAAGGACTGCAGGATTCCACTTAGATGAGGTATCTAAAATCGTTAAACTGATAAAAGCAGAGAATAGAACGGTGGTTAACAGGTACAAGGGAAAAGGGGAAATGGGAATCATTGATCAATGTGTATAGAGTTTCAGTTATGAAAGAGTAAAAGTTCTAGAAATCTGTTGTATAACATTACTTATAGTTAATAATGTGGTGTATTTTAAAATATATTAAGAGGATTGTTCTCAT
>NW_011888835.1:1109794-1121254 GCF_000151845.1 Pteropus vampyrus
GGTAGAAAAGAGTTCATCTCACCAGGAAAGGAACAGTGGGTTGAGCAACCAGCTTCCCCTGCCTTTTCAGGTACTCCATGAAGGACCTGCTTTGGATTCACTACTCTTAGAGACCAGCAATGTGGAGATATATTGAGAAGATGAGGAACAAGGAAGAAAAGCAGAAGCTACCAGTAACAGTCACACAGCAGAGTTCTCTAGTGACCTGCTCTAGACATGACAGCTGTAGCTTTCACAACTGAAGTAACCAAGGCTGGCACAGGATGGCTAACAGAAACAAACAAACAAACAAACAAACAAAGCTAACAACTGTTGGAGAGAATGTGAAGAAAGTGGAACATTTGTACACTCTTGATGGAAATGTAGACTGGATCAGCCACTATGAAAAATATTATGTAGGTTCTTCAAAAAATTCAATATAGAACCATCATGATCCAGCAACCCCACTTCTGGGTATTTATTTAAATGAACTGAAATCAGGATCTTGAAAGGATACTGAACTCCCATGTTCACTGCAGCATTAGTTTCAATAACCAAGATATAGGGAAAAGCCCAAATGTCCATCAACAGAAAAATAAAGAAAACACGGTATGCATATACAACAGAGTATTATTCAACTTAAAAAAGGAAATCCCACCATTTGCAACAACATGGATGAATCTAGAGGACATTATGTTAAGTGAAATTAGCCAGTCTTGAAGGACTGCAGGATTCCACTTAGATGAGGTATCTAAAATCGTTAAACTGATAAAAGCAGAGAATAGAACGGTGGTTAACAGGTACAAGGGAAAAGGGGAAATGGGAATCATTGATCAATGTGTATAGAGTTTCAGTTATGAAAGAGTAAAAGTTCTAGAAATCTGTTGTATAACATTACTTATAGTTAATAATGTGGTGTATTTTAAAATATATTAAGAGGATTGTTCTCATATTAAGTGTTCTTACCACACACACACATACACACACACACACACACACACACACAAATCCCACAAAAAATACAAGAAAAATTCCATAGATATGTTTAATAATTTGATTATAGTGGTGGTATCATGGCAACATACATTTGTCCAAACTTATCAAAATGTATACATTAAATATGTCAATTTTTTGTATATTAATTATACTTCAGTGAAGGTTAGAAAATAATTAGAAGTTCGAATTCAATTCATATTACCACTATTTATTAGGAGGCTAAATTTTCTTACTGCCAGAATTATATGTTACCCAGCTTTATAATTCAGTATATAAGTAATTTATAGTCATATATCACAAATAAATGAATGTATAAAATAATTAAATATCCCAGGCACCAATATGTACTATTTGTATGGCTTAGATCAAGGTAATTACTGTGGATTGTCTAAATTTATAAAATGAAATTAAGATCTATTTCACAAGGTTCACAGGTATATGGTAGCACTGTGATATCATGGTGGTCTCTCAGTAAATAAAACTACTCCAATAGATCAAATTGGACACATAATATATCTCAAAACTGGTCCTTTGTTTCAGAGAGTTCCAAAAGTAGTACATAAATCTGCATTTTTGTAACACTAGATGGTTAAAGGAGTAAAGGTGGACTATACAGAAGCACAAACTTGATTATGTAATTTATTACTTCAAATGAGACACTTCTAAGAATGAAAACAGATCTCTATTAATAATTGTGCTGGGACAATAGACTAAATCAGAAATGTTCACCAGCTACTACATTTTCAATACTACTAGCTAGTATATGTTTGATTATAGTTATCCATGTGTTAGTCATGAAGGAAGCATATATCTTTCACAAGAAAATGTTCCATTTCATATTTATGCCAAAATTCTACGCTATTCAGATTTTCTCCTTTAAGATAAGGCAAAATTATTGACGTTAACCATGAATCTAGCCTGGCATAAAATAAATAATTTAAATAAGTTAAGATGTTAATTAAATAGCTCAGAAATATAGAGATTGTCAAATATATTCTAAATATAATTTACTAGGATCAGTATATTTTATAAAGTAATTTCAAGAATATTTGCAATGAGAATAATGATTCATACTGGTTCAATTAAATTCAGAATTGAAATATTTTAAGTTCATCTAGTGCTGCTTTTCCCAGGCATAAATATTGTTTTCTAGGCCATTATAATTTCTAAAGTGAACAAAAGTAACATATGTAAGTTATTAAAATGTCACAATTAAATCCAGTGTTTATTTTTACCTTCTACCATGGCAAAGTAGCTAACCAGTTTCCTTCTAAAAGCATTTTCTCCATTATTTTATTCTTCATAGACAAAAAAACCGGTAGCTTTTAAAAATTGTATCTGGAATATATGCAGATATCATTTACTTTTTTCTGGTTTATAATCACCCTTTATAATGTGTTTCTGCTTATTTTTTCTGGTTTATAATCACCCTTTATAATTCGTTTCTGCTTATTTTTATAGGTCTCTCAATTTTCCTGTTTATCAACATAACTAAGTAATTACAAAGCAAAGTTTTATAACAAAATAATTTAACAAAATTAGACACGAGGAAGTTAAATACTAAACATTTAAAGAAGATTGCCACATTAGCATGAATATAAATTTTATATGATGACGAATCATTCACTAAGAAAAATAATCAACAAGAAAAAATGAACCGTTAGGAATAAAAACAACAAAACCTTTAATATTTATTTTAAAACAAATCAGCCTTTATGGACATTTCATATGTTGGCTATTACAATTTTAATTAAACAAGGATGGTTAATAAACTAAGCACTAAAGAGCCAAGTTTCTGTAGAATAAAATCTCAGTACTGAATCCTGTAGTACTGAAAACAGTCTCAATACTTACCTGCATGACAGACTTTGGTTTTGCAAGCATGTGCATTCATATTATTCCTTCCATTCTCCAGATTAAACAATTGTATTCCAAAGGGGGAAAATATTGTTTATGGAGAGGAGGATACGATGTTTAAAAAAATCATGATTTAGTACAAAAAAGAAAAATCAATTATAACTTTTAAAATATGTGGAATAATATAAAGGTTATCTAACCATAGTTTACAGTTATGGAAAGTAAGGTAAATGAAAGTACTTCTCATGGGTAGGAGCGTCATGGTTCCATAACCTGCTATTTCTAGCTTCTAATACTATGTCTAGTGCAATAAAAAGATTTTATAAAAAGTCCCAATTCTCATGTAAGTGAAACTTAGTGGCTTTATTGGATTTTCCTCTATTACACATTATTTTTATTTAATCAGGTACTGCCAGTTCCTTGAAATAATATCATTGGGCAGGTTTTCAGGAAGACTGGCATTAAGACATATTTGTGTATAGGTGTTTAAATGCAACATGCTCTAGATAACAATACCTTAATAGAGTAAGGGTAACAGAGTAATGAGCTAACATTTCAAACTCCCACAAGGAGTTTTCAAGCTAGAATTGAGAAAAGGGAGCTGACCCTTTGTAGCCCAGAACTTTCCTTGGGGAGGGATGCAAACTTCAGCAAAACAAATCTCTTTAGACTAGAAATCTCTAACTGATTCATCAGTAGCACATACTTCTGGAATTGAAGGAGTGAGCTTCTTGGTCTTGAAAACGGTATCTGCATGAAGTACCACTGTGTCCACAGGAGTCCCTCCTTAAATTGCTTGGATCTACTTGCTTTGTATAGGAAGTTCATTTCATCTAGAAAAGGTCCTTCAGGATTCTTGTCTGTCTCTTTTGCTGAAGAAATATCAATAGAGAAGAACTACTGTCACTCTAGCTTTAATTGGTTTCAAGACCAGAACAGATTCACTTCCATTCTTGATAATCTATTCTGGATTCCCCTCTGCTCTGGTTAACACTTCTGTAGGTTCTGAGTATGTAACTGATGGAGTAAGCCAGATCTGCTGAGGAGTCCAAGCTGGCTAATACGAGCCTAGCAAGCCATGGTTGTTGCACCTGCTCATTTACAGCTAAAACTGTGAATAGGGTTATCAAGACATGCCTCAGTGGATTACTTGAATGGCAATCATGTGCCTCCCTGCTCCAATTATAAAGCAATGACTACTTCTGATGATCAATTATCTCTGTCAGTACGGTAGCTAAATACTTTTTTTGTATGTGCTTGATGGATTTCTGGCAAGATGAACCCAAAATGACCAGGCAGCAGCAAATTGGTTATAACTTCATTCTGTGCCATTTTCATTATAGTTATTGTATTTTTCACCCTCTGTAGGTCCATTCTATTAGGTCTATTTTTATATTTTCCATTTCTTAAAATTACATTCATGTTTTACTTTAAATCTCTGAGCGTATTTAAAAAGCTACTATAAAGTCCTTGTTTCCTTCTTTCACTGTCTCTCATTCTTCATCATTGTCAGTTGTTTTTTCTTTAATATTTCTTTTTCATGTTTATATTTACTTATCTTCAACTTCTACTATTTGAGTAACAATCCTCCAGGAACTCTTTGTCTCTTAACTTTACATTCATATTTTTCATTATCTCTGTAATTTTGGGGTCTGTTTTTATTAATTTAAATGGTCAGAATTTCCATACATCTTTGTATGTATGGAAAGATGTAAATTTGACTGAATGTGGGATATTATAAAAATTATGCTTTAGAGAGTCCTGATTTTTTTTTAGTTGTTCTTTACTTGTGGTTTTTATCTCATGTAGGTACAGCTTAGTATTTAGAAGTAGAATTAAAGATACATCTGTAGAGATATTAAAAGCTTTCACTCAGTGTCGCTGCATCTCTCCAATACTGTGACTCACAAATTCCAGCAACGTAATTCTTTTAGAATGTAGGTTTATGTTTCCACAACTCAGCGAGGCCCTTGTGCACTGTTTGGCTTCCTCCTTATATCATGCTGATGAAATGGCAACAAGCACATATGCGAGATGATTGTAGAGCTTATCTTGTCTATTTCCCATAACTTCCCAGTCCTGATTGTATGTTTTCCAGTCTCTGAAAATAATAATTTCATTTTTTTTACTTAGGTTTTGGTCTATTACAGAAGTAGGGTGAGTCTAGTTGAATTTACTCCAACATGATCAAAAACAGAATTTCACTACTGCTAATAATCTTTTATACCTCCTCTCATATTTATTTCTCTGAAGAAATCAAGATTGGTATCTTGGTGTGTATCTTTCCATACATACATCTATAGATAGGCATCATTTTAAGCTTGTGCTAATAATATACATGTTCTCTTCAAAAAATATTTTATTTAATCATTTAAATTCAAAAATAGAAATCTTAATCATTTTTCTGGATTCATAAATAAAAAATATTATGTCACTTTGTATTCCTTTTCGTTCTGTCTGGGATGTCTTCAAAATTTCTCTTTATCTCTAAATTTTAGAAATTTCAGAAATTTCACAGCATATTATTTGTTACTCTTTCAATTATTACTTATAATTTGTATAAACCTTTCAAACTGAACAGCAGTTATCTCTTTGGTTTAGCAAGTTTTCTTTATTCATTCCGCCATTGTTATTTCTCCTCCATCTATTATTATTTATTTATGTTATAACTTGTATGATTTAAATATTGGCTCTCTTGGAACTTAGCTTCATGTCTTTTAACTTTACCTCTGTATTTTTCAGAAATTTCTAATTGTGTTCTCTGGTGTGTCATATTTTCTCCATTTGTTATTCCAAAATATTCAGTTTTCATGTTTAATATTTCAATGATTTCTCAAAAGGTGACTTCTTTAAATCCAAATTTGTTTGATAATTTTCTAATTTATTTTGTATATCTTAAAGTTTTTTGAAATCCTCTTTTTTTCATAAAGTTTTCTCCTGTTACTTCCATTAGGTTCTCCTTTATAGAAACATCCTCTTGCATTCTGATCTTCTTCTTTCCTTTTTTCCATTTTTTATTTTTTCAATCATGATATTCTGACCATTGGCCTTCAGATTAGACAGAGGGTGAAAGAAACAATGCGTGAGCATTTCCTTCAGTGGCCTGATGTTGACTTCGTGAGCAAATAGGACTTTTATCTTTTAGGGCAGCCTATTTATTTTAGATTTCTTTCTTTTCAATTATAGTTTGTAATAGGTCAACTTTAATAAATTTTATTCCCCTCCAGTGCTAAAGTAATTAAGATGAACATTTTAACTTTCCTGCAATTACAAGTAGCTATGGGTCTACTAACATCATTCATTATGATCTTCTCAGAATAGCAAAGGTTTGGTTGGACTTTATCCCAGGCTCTTTCTAAATTTTAGCAGTTTTCCCAATGCCAAAAATATTAAACATCTACACTTGCATATTTTTTTGTTCCCACTGAAAACTCAAGTTCAGTGGTGTCACAGGATCTTCTCTAGACTCCCAAATTGTGTGATAGTTAATTTAGCTGCTGACTTTTCCTAACAAGGAGTTAGAGGAGGACAGAGCATAGATGTGTTTAAGTCACTATGTTTCCATTCATTATGTTTGGCTATTTAATATGTTTTAGTATCACTTAATAGAATATGAATTTAAAGGTATAATAGATGCCATACTATTACATATTAATGATAAAATTATGTTGTTTTAGATATCAGTCTCAAATACAGCTTTTATATGCCTATACATTTCAATTTAAGCATAAATTAATTCCTCTAAATTAATTTGAATGGATTCAGGCAACAGACTAATGATTTATGTAAGTAAAAAAGTATATACTGTAAAAAGAATGTGCTTTTGTAAAAAGTATGACTTAATGTGCATAGTACGAATTGTGCACATTGTGACTATATGAGAGTATTGTAGATGTTAGTGCTTAGGTGATTAGTATTTACATAAATGAGTTAAAAAAATTCTAAACACTTGATAACAGAGTTCCTTTAAGAGAGGAAATTCTTATTATTCCATGTGCTTTAGATGCAGTTTCAGATCTATAAACAGATATGTCTATTTTTTCACATGAAATTAACAGAAATTCTAGGAGGGAGGTTAGCATGGGGCATTAAATATTGGATGATGAAAGACTGTGAAGAAAGCTGCCTAATAATAAACCTCAAGGATTGAAGGTGGCCAAAGATCTAAGGGCTCAAATATAGGAAAAATTAATATTTCAAAGTTAAGGTAGTTTTGCTCTTGCAAGACAAAACCCTTTACTAGGCCTCTTTTCATATAACCTTCTTCATGTTTTGTTGTTGTTGTTGTTCATTTGTTTTTAACTATAAACAGAAACTTTCTTCCCACACAGCTCTGACTGATTAAAGTTGACTGTGAAAATATCAGGATAGTGTCCTATCTGGAATCACTAATTATGAAAAAATGAAGGATGGCTGTTTTCAATTGTGATGAACTATAAATATAAATAATTCATGGCAATCAGAACTGGGAAGTAGAAATGGCAAGGAACACATGGCATATAGCAGTACTCTTCCCTAGTTCAAGGATTTAGGGTAGTACTTCGCTTGAAATTAAATGGAAGATTTCACAAGTAGAAAAGTATAGCTAGCAATAATAAGGTAGAGTGAACACTAGTGAACAGCTCAAAATCTAGAAATGACTACTTGTGGAACAAAAGAATTCCTGAAGAAAAGTGAGTAGATTGAGAGATGACCAGCACTTAGAGAACAGAAGGAAAATAAAGTGCACAGTGGAGCTGAAATATTGGGCGTGATAAGACTTCCAAGTAGAGTTTGAGGATAATTAATTCTAAAAATCTTCATTTAGAATCTAAAAGTGTAATTTAACCTTGTTTTTCAAAACCGATGTGTGCATTATAAATTTTAAGCATATACCCTCTTAATATTCTGTTAAGCTTAAGTAAAATCTTTTTTTAAAGCCTGTTCTGATAATGTAGTTCATGATGGCCTAATGGAATTTTGAAAAAGATTTAAACATTACCAGTAAAGAAATCTAAGGTCACCCAGATTCTTCTAACAAATCAAATAAAGAATTACTAGAAATAAATGTAAAGCTAGCTTCAAAGGAAAATGAAATTACAATAAGTTCTTTTGCAACTGAATCTTGATAACATATTTTCTTGGTTAATGCATTCCATGGCACACCAATATAAAATGTGAAATTTCTAGTAATTTTCCTCTTTGAAGTTACCATGCTCTTCCACTGAAAGACTCCTTGATTAAAGTACAAGCTCCCTGGATCTATTCATACTTTCAAATATTTTACTGAATTTATTTTGACTATGCTTATTTTCTTATTTATCCATTATGCTCTTTCATTATTTCACTTTATTTTGCAATTTCTCATTCATAAAAATATTCCTGATGTTGCCATAAGTCCTTCTTGCGGCTTCTTTGTAGTTCCTTTCTCAGTTTCTATCACATAATTTTCGTAAATGTGCCAGATACAAATACTGTTGAGTTTGGCTTAATTTTTTAGTTACGGCTTATTTTTTTTTCTGAGTTCAATGATGGTGTCTTTCATATTTGTATGTTATTCAAAAAGGAGAATCATAATGAAAAATAAATAAAGTAATTTATTACTTTTATGAAAATAAAAGTAATAAATTATGTCTATAAATAGTGAAACATTATTCCCTTAGAATAATTTTAATAACCAAAATATTTTATACATCATTAATAAATCAAAATATTGTTCTTTAATAATTATTTTTATTAAGTTAATCATGGTTTATTAAAAATGTAAGTTATTCCAGATACAATCTCCTGCAATGTTCCTCATTTTACATATGAAGAAGTTAATGTTCAAAGCTAAACTGTTTCTTGTTCACAATCACATGGATTGTTAGTACTCAAACATCAAGCTTCTAAACTTCCAGATTGTTCATTGATTTTTCTTAATGAGAGGAATGTATAATTTAAAAAGTTCATGTTTTCCTCTTTTACTTCAGGACTACAAGGGGATACAAAGAGATGGAGATAGTGTCACTGTAATAAAGAAAACCAGTTTAAGATATAGGAATGCCTGAGGTTATATAGTATGTGCAGTAATGATTCTGCTGTTTACACTGCAGTCACTTGTATTCACTAACTCACTCTCATGTCAATTTTAAATTGTTTTTTAATGTGATGGAGCATACACTTTCTATTTAAATCTGAATTTAATTGAACTCTTCCTTTGTGAAAGACCCAGTACTCTTACATTCTTTAATTCATTTAATCATATATATATCTCTCTCCAATAAATGCTTCCCCAAATCCATACACATAGCTAACAAGAATCAGGTTTCTGACATAAGTCTGTTCTTTAAATCTCATATTGTTTTTAGTATGTCATGTTACCTGGTGAATTTACATGAGCTTCTTTGTCGAAGCACAACACTTTAAAGCTTGAAATATACTATTAGTTTTATAGCTAAATGTAGCACCAGAAACTTCAGGAAATGGAAGTTTTAATAGTAATAAAACTATTAGCTTTATGTACACAATCATCTTTAGTTTGAAATTATTCGAGAGTGATGAGAAAACTTTAACAAACCCCATGGTACACAGCCGTTGCTGTTTAAATTCAAGCATCTTCAGACAGATAAGCAAAATAAAGTGGCACTGTTTACTCTGCGTGATGATGATGGGGAGTTTCACAAGGAGTAAAATAGATTCCTTGCTCTTTTTACTTTAGGAAAAATTGTTAGAGCACAGGCTCTAACATGGAGGAGGGACAGTTTATTTATCCCCGAAGGATAAATAGTTCAAGAAGCATAGGCCAGAATCCTGACAATTTGTTGAGTAATTCACCCACCTGCCACATGTGAAGAATTTTTTTTTTTTTGTAGAATTTGCCATAACCAAGGAAGTTTTATTCAAAAGTCAGAACAGATCTATGTATAGCAAACAATTTGTCAAATATCTTTCAGAAGTATGAGCTCTGAACATAAGCAGTGTCAGATATAATAGAAAACTGTGACTGACATGTTTGTAAATGTTTTTCTATTAGAAGGTAACTTTTGCCTTCATGCATTCCTTAAAAAATTCTAAAATATTTGTAGCAAGAATTGAATATAATGATCCATTTATAGCGCACACATAGGTATCTTAAAAGTGTTGGCTTCATGTTTTTATATAGCATTCCTTATATTAAAGTAGCATAATGTCATTAAGACAAATTGGTTGCTATAATGCCACCTTTGCAAGTGGTCCAGTTTTACATTCAGTATTAAGCATTTGCATTTAAAAATGTAATTATAACATTTGCTCAGTAATCCACATCATTCAGCATGTGATACATCTGATTTAGTTTTGGTCATTTATCGTACTGCATAAAGCCAATGGTAGGTATATTTATATTGTCTGAGGTGATCATGCTTAACATTTTTTCTTAAAACATTTTTTTAAACATCATGAATAGTTTTTATTTGTCTCATGAAAAGTCTTAATTTGGAACAGAACTTCTACCTTTACCATGAAACTCCATGATTTTTCCCAATTCAAACTCAGGTTTCTTCAGCATTTTGACTTTTCTAACAAAGATGTCATGGAGTGAATAAATAGATTGGCAAGGCTTTTCTATGTCTTGTCACATGCTATCTGAAATCAATTTATTAAGCACATTTTTTAAGTCATTTGTCTGCATCTTCTTCCAGATTTGTGGGACATAAACACATTTTGAGGGAAGTTACGATGAGTTGGAAGATATGTACTAAGTAGTTCGTTATATGATTTGGAGCTGCAGATCTAGCTATTTGAATCTACAGCATAAAGTGGGTAGGTAAAGCCAAGTCATAGGAGTGTTAGATATTGTCCAGGGAAAGAGATATTTTGGAAAACAGGAAAACACTTCAAAGAAATATAGTGCTTTTCTACATCATCTTTGTTCCTTCTGAAAATAAATTCCCATATATATTTTGATAAGGCTTTCTTCATAATAATGAAGTTCTATTTAAACTACTAAATAATTGTTCTACTTTTATCATGACAACTGCAATAAAGAAGCTTAAAGTTTGTCCAGGCATCTGTTTGCCAAAAGAACCATAATGAGATATTGTGAATTTCTCCATTACTACCCAAAGTATGTTTGCTCATGTTAACCTGCCAGTTGTTTGATCCTTCGGTCAACAAAGTTAAAAAGAAGGGGGAGCACATCGAAAATTATAGCTAAATTAAAGAATAACCATCACTGAGAATCATCTGCAGTCTAGCTGAACAGAACTAAGGATGTAAATAAGAAGCCACAGTGAGACCAGTTGGAAGCACAAACTGTTGAATGGGCTGGTCCCACACCAACATTTGGCAGTCAAAAACTGGGAAAAATATCTTGGCTGCAGAGATCCCCCGGGAAGAGCGAGGGGTCCCAGCTCCACACCAGGCTCCCCCAGCAGGACTCCAGTGCCAAGAAGAGAAGCCCTCTTAACTTCTGGCTTTGAAATCCAGTGGAGATTGTGGCTGAGTCAAAGGGCAGCTGAAGTCCCAGGCATTCCTCTTAAAAGGCCTGTGCAGACTTGTTGACAGACTCACTTGCTCTGAGCTCCAGTGCTGGGGCAGTGGCTCAAAAGGCCCTAGGTATCTATGGGGAGAAACTGAATTATCTAGCTTCAGGGTGAGGGCTGGAGGGGCAGTATTCTACCAAATACT
>NW_011888835.1:1121304-1125804 GCF_000151845.1 Pteropus vampyrus
AAAAATTCTAAAATATTTGTAGCAAGAATTGAATATAATGATCCATTTATAGCGCACACATAGGTATCTTAAAAGTGTTGGCTTCATGTTTTTATATAGCATTCCTTATATTAAAGTAGCATAATGTCATTAAGACAAATTGGTTGCTATAATGCCACCTTTGCAAGTGGTCCAGTTTTACATTCAGTATTAAGCATTTGCATTTAAAAATGTAATTATAACATTTGCTCAGTAATCCACATCATTCAGCATGTGATACATCTGATTTAGTTTTGGTCATTTATCGTACTGCATAAAGCCAATGGTAGGTATATTTATATTGTCTGAGGTGATCATGCTTAACATTTTTTCTTAAAACATTTTTTTAAACATCATGAATAGTTTTTATTTGTCTCATGAAAAGTCTTAATTTGGAACAGAACTTCTACCTTTACCATGAAACTCCATGATTTTTCCCAATTCAAACTCAGGTTTCTTCAGCATTTTGACTTTTCTAACAAAGATGTCATGGAGTGAATAAATAGATTGGCAAGGCTTTTCTATGTCTTGTCACATGCTATCTGAAATCAATTTATTAAGCACATTTTTTAAGTCATTTGTCTGCATCTTCTTCCAGATTTGTGGGACATAAACACATTTTGAGGGAAGTTACGATGAGTTGGAAGATATGTACTAAGTAGTTCGTTATATGATTTGGAGCTGCAGATCTAGCTATTTGAATCTACAGCATAAAGTGGGTAGGTAAAGCCAAGTCATAGGAGTGTTAGATATTGTCCAGGGAAAGAGATATTTTGGAAAACAGGAAAACACTTCAAAGAAATATAGTGCTTTTCTACATCATCTTTGTTCCTTCTGAAAATAAATTCCCATATATATTTTGATAAGGCTTTCTTCATAATAATGAAGTTCTATTTAAACTACTAAATAATTGTTCTACTTTTATCATGACAACTGCAATAAAGAAGCTTAAAGTTTGTCCAGGCATCTGTTTGCCAAAAGAACCATAATGAGATATTGTGAATTTCTCCATTACTACCCAAAGTATGTTTGCTCATGTTAACCTGCCAGTTGTTTGATCCTTCGGTCAACAAAGTTAAAAAGAAGGGGGAGCACATCGAAAATTATAGCTAAATTAAAGAATAACCATCACTGAGAATCATCTGCAGTCTAGCTGAACAGAACTAAGGATGTAAATAAGAAGCCACAGTGAGACCAGTTGGAAGCACAAACTGTTGAATGGGCTGGTCCCACACCAACATTTGGCAGTCAAAAACTGGGAAAAATATCTTGGCTGCAGAGATCCCCCGGGAAGAGCGAGGGGTCCCAGCTCCACACCAGGCTCCCCCAGCAGGACTCCAGTGCCAAGAAGAGAAGCCCTCTTAACTTCTGGCTTTGAAATCCAGTGGAGATTGTGGCTGAGTCAAAGGGCAGCTGAAGTCCCAGGCATTCCTCTTAAAAGGCCTGTGCAGACTTGTTGACAGACTCACTTGCTCTGAGCTCCAGTGCTGGGGCAGTGGCTCAAAAGGCCCTAGGTATCTATGGGGAGAAACTGAATTATCTAGCTTCAGGGTGAGGGCTGGAGGGGCAGTATTCTACCAAATACTGGGAGAAGCCATTGTTTCTTTGTTGAGCCTTCCTCTCATCCAGCCTGCATGCAGAGGTGGCCACTTATCTGAGTCTCCATCAACCTGGCTAACACCACTTGCCCTGAGCTGGTGATTCCCTGAGAATCCATCTTCCCTAACTTGTGGGCCCACTGAAGCAATTTCCAGTGGCTTTTCCATACAAACAGCCTGTCTTGGCTTATGTTGTTGGCTTTCCTAAAATCTCTCAAAGGTCCACAAAACCCAAACAAGCAGCATCTGGCCTCAGTATGACCTATACCTCTTGCTAAACAGGTCAAGCCCAGCACTAGTAGCTGCTGGCCTCAATTTACAGCTTAGCCTCTCCCAGGCATGTTCAAGATCAGTAAAAGTGGCAACCATCTGCAGATCACTTTGTTGCTCATACCAAGTGGCCCCAGGCAAGGTCAGGCAGCAGCTAACCTTGGACTTTAACAGGGTCCTTCCCAAGAGGCCCCAGAACCAACACAGTTGGTGGCCAACTTCAGACCATACCAGAACATCATGCAACCACCTCCACAAATGACATACCCAAAGAACAGAATAGATAGGCACTGGAGAATTCTGCTCTGTAAGATCAGCCTCTACATAATAGCTCTCCCATTATAGCCACAACCAGTCCTCACAGCCAATCAGCCTGAGGGTTAATCACTCCCATCGACATGCAACAGCAACCAAGGCACAACTACAACAGGAGGGAACACACAATCTACACAGGGGACACATGGAGCATCCAACTCAGGTGACCAGGAAGACTGTGCCACTGGGCTCCACAGGACACCTACTATACAAAGCCACTCCATAAGCCTGGGAGACTTAGCAGCTCTACCTAATACATAAACATGAAAACAGGGAGGCAGCTGAAATTGGGAGATAAAGAAATAGGTCCCAAATGAAAGAATAGAATGAAGCTCGAGAAAAAGAACTAAACAAAATGGAGACAATCCGCCAGAAGCAGAGTTCAAAACTCTGGCTGTAAGGATACTCAATAATCTCAATGAGAAATTCAACAAAAAAATAGGAAACAAAAATGGAGATAGAAAACACACACACACACACACACACACATAGTCAGAAATGAAGAATACAATAACTGAAATAAAGAATACATTACAAGGAATTAATAGTAGATTAGATGAAGCAGAGAATCAAATCAGCAATTTGGAAGAGAAGGTAGCAGAAAATACCCAATCAGAACAGTAACAAGAAAAAAAAAAATCCAAAAAAAATGAGGATAGTTTAAAGGCCTCTGGGATGACAAAAAGCATACCAACATTCACATCATAGGGGTACCAGAAAGAGAAAAGAGAGAGCAAGGAATTGAAATCCTGTTTGAAGAAATAATGATGGAACACTTCCCCAACTTGGTGAAGGAAATAGACATACAAGCTCAGGAAGTGCAGAAAATCCCAAACAAGGTAAACCCAAAGAGGCCCATACCAAGATATATCATAATTAAAATGCTAAAGGTTAAAGACAAAGAAAGAATCTTAAAAGCAGCAAGAAAAAAGCAGTTAGTTACCTACAATGAAGCTCCCATCAGACTGTCAGCTGATTTTCAACAGAAACTTTGCAGGCCAGAAGGAATTGGCATGAAATATTTAAAGTAAGGAAAAGTAAGGACCACAATCAAGGTTACTCTACCATTACTCTACCATTACTCTACTATTTATCTGTCAAAAGACAGATAAATAGCTTCCCAGAAGAGAGAAAGATAAAAAAAGTTCATCTCCATCAAACCAGTATATAAGAAATGTTAAAGGGACTCCTTTAAGAAGAAAAATATCAAAAATATGAATAAAATGACAGTAACTACATTACCTATCAATAATGACTTTAAATGTAAATGGATTAAATGCTCCAACCAAAAGATACAAGTTGGCTGAATGGCTAAGGAAACAAGAACTTTATATATGCTGCCTGCAAGATTCACTTCAGATTGAAAGACACACATAGATCGAAAAGTAAAGAGACGTGAAAAGATATTTCATGAAAAAGGAAACAATAACAAAAAAACTGGGGTAGCCATATATACCAGATAAAACAGACTTTAAAATAAAAGCTATAACAAGAAACCAAGATGGACCTAGTAATCCCACTACCGGGTAATTATCCAAAGAAACCCAAAACACTACCTCAAAGGGACATGTGAATCCATATGTTCATTGCAGTATTACTTACAAAGCCAAGATACGGAAGCAACCTGGGTGTCCATCTATGGATGAATGGATAAAGAAGAGGAGGTACATATATACAATGGAATATTACTCCTCCATAAGAAAAGAATGAAATCTTTCCATCTGCAACAACATGGGTGGACCTAGAAGATATTGCTCTGAGTGGAGTAAATCAGACAGAGAAAGACAAATGCCATATCAGTTAACTTACATGTGGAATCTAAAGAATAAAATACACAAACAAACAAAACAGAAACAAACTCAAAATAATACAGAGATCGTTTTGATGGAGGGGGACTGGGAAGTGTGAGTGAAAAAGGAGAAGATTAAGAAATACAAATTATTGGTTACAAAATAGTCATGGGGATGTAAAGCATAGCACAGGGAATATAGTCAATAATATTGTAATAACTACATTTGGTCCCAGGTGGATACTAGAGTTATTGGGGTGATCACTTCATAAGTTATATAGCTGTCTAGTCACTATGTTGTATATCTGAAACTAATATAATATTGTATGTCTACTGTAATTGACAAATAAAATTATATTTTTAAAAAAGGGAAATTATATGAGATGATATATAGGGCTCCATTCAAATTTCAAACCTCAAAGCATTTACCAAAATGTTGTACTTCAGTGATATTCATCTTCACATTTGATAATGATATGAAAACTGATGATATGAAATATTCATACAATT
>NW_011888835.1:1126649-1145809 GCF_000151845.1 Pteropus vampyrus
ACAACTATAGGATGTTAGTGTCTCTGCCTACCTCAGAGAGTTGCTCTGAGAATTAAAGCAGACAAAGTATGTAAAACTGTACTGTGATACATAAGTTGCTAAAATATTTTTTGATAATGTTATTTGGAGAAAAGGTATGGTATTTAATATTTTAAGTTATTAATTAAAAGACATTAACCTTTCAAGAGACAGAATATTTTTCTGCAGCAGAGGTATATCACTTTGAGTTAAAATAATGCATCCTCCCATATTATCATTAGCATGTACATGTGGATACTGGCAATCATGGGCACCTAAACAGATTCAGAATGAATGTAAAAACTGGTAGTGGGGATGATAGAAATAAAATTCTGAACATAGTTGATAAACAGTATATTTAGAGTAGTTCTCTGACATAAATTGTGTTAAATCTTGGCTTCTAATAAAGCTTAAGGTTTAGGAAATTATGATACATTAAAAAGCTAACCAGTAAAGGTTTAGTTTAAAGATTTTCCCTAGGACTCTCACTATTTTGACTTTCTCATATCAGAATCAAAATAAACTGCCAAATAAATAAAAACATTTTAATGCTGCACATTTTAACATTTTGTGAAACCGTTGATATTATTAAAACCGTTGATATTATTAAAATTATTAATATGCTTTTAAGCATATTAAAATACATTTTAAAGAGGATTACTGAGTCTTTATCATTGGGTTACACACTGTTTAGAGCCTATGAATTCAGTGAGTGCTACAAAGTCTATTTATGACAAGCCATAACGTGTACCTATGAAAGTTCACATAGAAAAGCTAAGTCTGCTGTTCAACTGTGTGAGGAATTTCCTTTCCCAAAACAATCAATTTCAAGTGTTCTTATGCTTTATCAATATATTTTTGAACAATTAAAATAACTATATATTTAAAAGCTTCCGTATTAAAAAAGAAAATGGAAGTGATAAATTATCTATAACTGAGCTAGTAATAAATGTCCTATTTAAAAATAGTGTTCTCTTTTATAGCAAAAATCACCTTTTAAATCCCTTAGGAAGGTATCAAGACAGAAACCCACATAATATCTCACAATAAGTCTAAAATAGCCACTTTCCCTATAATAGGAAAATTGAACAGTATTTCTTTGTAATAGCACATGATAGGCAGGTAGCTTGCATTAGGGCTACACTATGTAAAAAGTAAATGCTGTTCCTTTAAATAGCAGAGTCACATTCAGGTGGAGGAAAGCTTACAAAGGAGAGACACCTGCTGCTGCTTGCTTAAGTGTGCTTCCCCAAAAGGTAAGATTACTCTCCTCTTTGCCTTTTTGCTTTGTATTTTAGCCTTGGGATAAATTTCTAATCCCAATTAATCTCTTCGGCAAGAGAACTATAGAAAAATGAAGGCAAATGCTTGCAAATTGTTCAAGAGATGTATGTAGCAGTGCACATGTATCAACATTTCAAGAAAACAAATTTTGAAAATAGAAGCTTAGATATTCTAGCTCCTTTCTGTATAAAATGTATCTAACTATTTGCAGCTTTTATTTCTAGTACCATGACCCTTCAACGCTTCAATACTTTTTTTCATAATTGCACAATACACATGTGTGCGTGCATATATATGTATGCTCCATTACTTTTTTTATGTTCTGTCTTCAGAAGAATCACACTAATACCTACACTCAATGGGAGGGGATTACACATGGTCATAAACACTAAGGGTCATTTCAAAAGTTGCCTTCACAGGAGTGAAATCACACCATAATCTTTTTCTGTTGTTGTTGTTGAAAAGAAGAAATAACATCTAAAGTACTGGATTTTCATGCCTACTACAGATTTAGTCATCTAAAAATGTGCTTCAGAAACTTTGATTTCAGATGTATAATGAGGAGAGTGAACTTGTTCCCTGGGGTCTGAGGCTGTAGCTCAAAGTAATATTGGTTAGCATGAAACGTATTTGGTGTCTCATATTTTAACATTAATGCCATTACCTTAAATAATATATCTGGATTTTTAATATTAAAGTGATATAGTTTCTCATACTTGCAATAAAAGTTGCTACTGCTGGAAAAGTGGGCATGAACTCTAGAAATGCATATTTCCAAAATGCATAAATGTATTCTAGAAATGCATATTTCCAAAATGCATAAATCCAGAGGAACAATGATTTTGTATTCTAGAAATGCATATTTCCAAAATGCATAAATCCAGAGGAACAATGATTTTGAGAAGCCCAGACTTTGTAAGACCCAAAGAGCTGAATGAAAGAATATGGAAAGTACATGTGAGAATTTATTTAAAAATGTACTTTTTGTAATGTTTTAAAATGTCGTTAAATATAAAGAATAACAAGGGTATTATTTTAGATTCCTCTTAATCATGTGGCAGGTCTCCTTGAAACTCCAAAAGCCTACTTCCACTTGAGTTTGCATGGTATTTCTTTTTCCTTCCTTTTACTTTCAAAATAATTGTTGTTATATTTAGATTTATGTTTTTTAAGGAAGATTTAGATAGAAATTTTTTACAGACTGCAAAACGTTTTTCTTTAATTAAGTTCATTTCATTGACTGTAAAATTTGATATATTAATTTAAATACTATTACTATTGTTTTCCTTTGATTTTAAATTATCCCATGTTTTAATGTTTTTTAAAACCTGGCTGTTTTTTCACTTTTAGTTGATTATTTTTATTTATCTATATACATTATATTAGGGTTCGCATATATTCATTTATTACTTTTTAAATTATTACTATAGCATTTAAACATTTAAGAGTCTAATATTTATTATTACTTTTACAATTTTCCATATAATACAGAAATTTTAGAACATTTTCAATACATATAACTTGTCAAATTTCATAGGTACATGTATTTTTACTCACTGCTTTTTTAAAAACCTTTAAGACATTAATTTTTAGCCCACTCAATAATTATTTTATGTCTGCATAGCTTCTCTTTATTAATTTCTGAGTTTCCATCTGGATCAGGCTGTGAATGATCTATTTCTTCAGATTTTGTTTGCAACATTACATGTGTATTATACTTAATTTCTGAAGGATATTTTCAGTAGGCGTATAATTCTTATTTTAACATATTTAAACTACCATTCTGTTTGTGTTTGTTTGTTTGTTTGCTTTTTCCTGGCATCTACTTTTTCTTCAGAGAATTCTATCAGTGTAATTTCTGGTTGTGTGAAGATGATAACAGTTGACCTTTGAACAGCATGGCTTTGAACTGTGTGAGTCCACTCACACACATTTTTTTTCAATAAATATATTGGAAAATTTTTTGTAGATTTTCAACAATTTGAAAAACTTGCAGATGAACTGAGTAGCCTAGAAATATCAAAAATTAAGATAAAGTTAGGTATGTCCTGAACAGATAAAATATATGTAGACAGTAGTATGTTTGATCATTTACTACCATAAAATATACACAAATAAGTGTTAATTGATTATATGTTATTGGTAAGGCTTTTGGTTAAGAGTAAGCTATTAATAGTTAAGATTTTGGGGAGTAAAAAGTTATAGGTGGATTTTCAACTGTGCAGATGATGGTGCCCCAACCTCCACATTGTTCAAGTATCAAGTATATATGTATTTTTGACCTCTGAAAGATTTTAAAATTTTCTACTTGATTTGATTTTCAGATATTTTAATATGATATACATAAATATATATGTATATTTTAATCCTGCTTGGATCTTTTAATGCTGCTTAGAACTGCCACTTGATTACTCTTTTTTCAGTTAGCTATTATTTCTTTCAACATTTTTTCTGCCACTTTGTTTTTTTCTCAAACTCAAATTATGCATCTGCTTGACCTTTTCATATCATTATGAACTAAGTTGTGTTCCTCCTCAAATTCATATGTTGAAGCCTTAATTGTAATGTAATTATATTTAGAGATAGGGCCTTTAAAGTCATAATTATAGCCAAATGAAGTCATAAGGGTGGGGTCCTATGATCAGTGTCCTTATCAAAAGAGGAAGAGACACCAGGGATGTGCACACACAGAGAAAAGGCCAGGAGAAGACACAGCAAGAAAGTGGTCATCTACAAGCCAAAGAGAGAGGCCTCAGGAGAAATCGCATCTGCCAACATTTTGATCTTGGACTTCCAGGCTCCAGAACTGTGACAAATTGTTTAAGCCACCAGTCTATGGTGTTTTATTGCAGCAGCCCTAGCAGACTAATACACATTATATCTATTTCCCTATATTTCTTTTACATTTCACATCATTCTGTCCCTTTGTGCTCCATTTTATTCTTTTACTTCACAAAGTTTTTCACTTGTGGTAAATCTACTGTTAAAAGCATCCATTCAATTCTTGATTTTTTTTTTTTTTTCTTGTATATTTTGTTTGGCTTGAACTGTTCTTTTTTTTTAAGACATATTTTTAGAGCATTTTTAGGTTTGCAACAAAAACTGAGAGGAAAGCACTGATATTTCCCATTTATGCCCTTCTCCTACACCTGCATAACTCCCCCCTTATCAAAATCATCTCACCAAAGAAGATATACAGATGGCAAATAAGCATATGAAAAGACACTCCACAGCATATGTTATCAGAGAAATGCAAATTAAAACCTTTTTTTTTCACGTCTCACAACTTTAATAAAATTTTCTAACTATTCTGTACAAATTAAAAACATCATATTGAGTTACAAATATATCATAAGTAAGGCTGACTATAGGCCAGGGCACAGTGTGGACACAGTGTCTCCCAGCTGCCAGGGACTGAGCCCAGACATTTGAAAACCCCACAGTCCAGCCAAGAACAGGTGGCTCCAAACCTAGGATATTTATGACAAGAATGTGGGGCCAAGAAATGGGAGCTACTGACAAAGCAAGACTCAACATTTACACACTAATG
This sequence comes from Pteropus vampyrus, assembly GCF_000151845.1. Taxonomy (NCBI): domain Eukaryota; kingdom Metazoa; phylum Chordata; class Mammalia; order Chiroptera; family Pteropodidae; genus Pteropus; species Pteropus vampyrus. The sequence goes on from NW_011888835.1 coordinate 1,131,502, forward strand.
GAAAAGCTGCAGTTCTCAGACCAAGCCCCTCACCATGGAAGGATGGTTTTCTGATCTTTCTGAGAGAGGAGTGTTGAAGTCTCCAACTATGATATTGAATTAATGTTTCTTTCCTTGCAGTTCTATCAATTTTTCCTTCATGTAGTTTGATGCTCTGTTAGGCACTAAAATGTTAAGAATTGTTATGTCTTCTTGATGAATTGACCCCTTTACCATTTTACTTGTTTATCCCTTGGTAACTTTCTTTACTTTGAAATTTGCTGTCTGAAATTAATAGTTATTCCTTTTTCTTCTGATTAGTGTTAGCATAATACATTTTTCTCCACCTATCTACTTTAAATCTATATGTGGTTACAGTGGGCTGGAACTGGGTATTCCCTGCCCACACACACAACTCTGCAGGTCTTGTCAAAGAACTGTGTGTTCTGTTGTATTTCAGAATGGTTCCTTTCCCCGCCCCATCAGAAAGCCCCTGGGACTTTTCTCCAGTATTTACTGTGGGAACTTGGTGGAGCTTCTGGAGATAAATCTCATAGTATTGTGTCCCTCTACCCTGATCTGACTGGGTACTCCTGGAGTCTTAACTCTCAATGTTGTCCACACTGAGCTTCCAGCAATTAGTAAATTACAATTCTGGTTCCCTGACCAGACACTGGTTCCCATGGCAGTTTCTGCTGGTGAGTCTCTGTTCAGGTAAGCTATGACTTTCTGCATCTGCCTCTCTCTCCAGTCTTGAGGGAAGCAATCTGCTCTGTCTCCTCCCCTCTCTTATGTATCTGAGGAGAGTTTGTTAATTTTTTAGTCTGTTCGACTTTTCGCTTATTGTTAGAATTGAGTGCTGACTGCCAAGCTCTATACATGTGGAATTGAAATCCTGTTTTTGATACTTGTAGAGGGAAGGAAGAAAGACTATAACTCTGAGTAAGTAATATGAAAACAGGCACTATTAAGGGAGAAAGTCATCTGAACATTTTCCAGGAAACATTCATGTGGTAATTAAAAGAGAAACGTAGCTGTAGTATATAGTTGTAGTAAAACAAACAAATAAATAAATATCTCATACCATGTAGAGAATTAAATGTGTAAAATTTCCAGAAGACAATAAGAAGCAAAGATGTTTCTTATAAACTGAAAAATTTGTGTCCTGCCTAAATTAGACATTTACATTCAATTAAACACAAAAAATATTGGCTGGCTGAATGTCACCTCCCCCCGTCCTTCCTAAAAAAAAAAAGAAAAAAAAGAAAAAAAAAACCCAGAAACAAAAATATCTTCATGCCAAATTCAGACAATGAGACATTAGACTTTGCAGTCCCTTATGTGAGCTCTCTTAATTAATGTAAATAATGTAGAATTAATTAAATTCCATATTTTTCTTATTCCTGTGGCTGTGTGCATTTGGGTAGGGGTGATATATGCTCCAAAGATCTTTGAAAATCACTCTACTTTCGTTAAAAAAAAAAATGACATTTTTCTCAATCAGATTCTGCAAAGAAAATTATAAACATGATTCCAAGTTTGACTGCCAAACTGATTTTGACCCATGCTAATTAATAATTCTGGGTATAAAACTATTTGCTAATTACTTCCTAGCCTCCAGTCAGAAGAATATCTTTATTATCATTTTTCCCCAAAATTATTCATTGAATATTTTCTCTTTCCCAAATCCTATAACTGAAACTAAATATCCAATAGTAAACAAGAGGCAAATATTCTTAAAATCCATGAAATTTAAAGTCTATAAAAGATAACATATAATAGCTAAAGAATTACACATATATGTAATTATTTCCAAAAATAATAGCACTTGAAAATTCTGACAAGTGTTACAAAAATGGCAAATGAACATTTCACTATCCTAATTAATTCTGCAATTACATGCTCAGCGCATTCGAATCATACAGTTTGGAATCCTTAAGGGGTTTACTTAGACCTGCATCATCTGTCCCTTCTACTTCGCAGGCCTCATTTTACCACTGCCTCTCTTACTTTATATGTTTTAATCCCAATAGGCTCTTTTTGGCAAATAGGCTAAGAGACTGCACCCTCACTTCCCTCATCCACCAGATATTCACAGAGACACACAGACTCATAAACACAGACAGACACAGAGACTTTTGTAGCTTAAATCTATTGACCCTTCGAGTGTCTGCTTAAATGTTTTTCCGTCTCATAGTCCTTCCTTGGCTCCTCAGAGAAGGTTAAATATTCCCATTTAAACTCAAGTGCAACTTTGCACTTCTTCATAACACTTACAAGAATGGTAAACATTTATGTAGTTATGTTTTAGGAGTATTTGAAACAATACAGCATGCTTTGTGATTAAATGAATTGTGGTCTCTGGCAATGGCTAGAGTTTCAAATGAATAAAATAATATATGATAGCTATGCCTAAGAGAGATGTTAATGAATCACTGTGCCCAACAAGTTTTCTCTACCAGAAATTCACTAATAATATAGAAACATGGTCATCTAGGTTATACCAGGAATTGAAACTAAAAGGAGATTTTGAAATGGGAAGAGCCCATGAAGCAGTAAGTACCAAAAATGTTAGAGGACAGGTATAGATAGAAGTTTGAGTAAGTGTAAATCCAAAATCTATGCAAAGGAGAAATGGTCTATTTCTTGATCTAGGTCCTATTTCCATAGGTGTGTTGATTTGGTGAGGTTTCATAGAGCTGCATGCTTGTAAAATGAGAACTTTTTTACATATATATCTAGTTAGAATGTGTTTGTGGGGGATATGCAAAAAAAAAAAAAAATCATAGCTGATATTTTGACAGGATCAGTAGAGAAAGGCAGATTCAGAGAATTTGGTTTTGGCATAATGGAGCAGGATGAATGAACTACTGGCCAGGAAGGAGGATTGTTTGTTATTACTTCCTGGATCCTAAAACATCTCCTGATCCTGAGCTATGCCTTATTCTGAGAATCTAGTACTATGGCTCATCCTGGATTTCTATGAGAGTGTTGGTTTCATTATGATCGTAATGATATTATGATTTTCCAATTGTATAAAATAATTTGTTCTATAATACACAAACAAAAATAAATAGTAACCTTACATTAAATTCTATTTTCCTTATAATTTGGGGATGTGATTATCTTCTTGTCATAAACTGTTCTATCAAACACTGGTAACATTTATCACCATTCATTTTCCCTAATTACACAAAAATCATGAGTAATATTTGTGGAAAGCTGACCACATGAAATCTCTTCTTTCTATTCTAAAATATTACTTGCATAAAAATTTAAATCACTTCGTTAAAAAAGGTTAGGGCCTTCCTTTGTTGGATGGAGACATTTCCAAAGTTCCCTGTGGTTGTCTTCTATTATACCTTTTTTTTTTAGGATTTTGAACTTGGTACTGAAAGTCTTTTTGTATATTGATGAGAAATTAATGGAATTCAATATGAAAGTGAAATAAAATTTTAAGTGACTTTAATTTTTGGCAGCTATGTTTATAATAGAGTTTTAAAGTTTGTTTACTTAAAATAATAGCAAACATTTCTAAAACTCCCTAATTAAACAACAAAAAGATCTGCCTCAAATTTTCTTTGAACATGGAAATCTTAAATTTACATTTGCTTTGCATACTATTACATTCTTTTAGTTCATTTTATATGCTTCAGGAATAGTAAAAAGCCAAATAAAAAAGATGTTTCCTAGATGTCTTTGGCTCGAGTTATTGATTTGAAAATGTAAATTCTAAAAAACAAACTCATGGATACAAACAACAGAATAGTGGTTACCAGAAGGTAAGGAGGTAAGGGGAGGATGAAGAGGGTAAATGGAATCAAATACATGGTGCCAGAAGAAGATGAATTTGGGGGGCGAGCATACAATAGAGTTTTATAAAGTTGTACACCTGAAATTTATATAATGTCATTAACCAATGTTATCTCAATAAATTTAATAAAAAAATTTAAATCTCTAGGAATAATGAGCTAAAAATTAAGCTTAAATTGGACACAGTAGACAGCCTCTGTCCACAAGTTCAATATTAATAAAATGACACAACTCATATTTACAGAATTTTTAAATATGTTTTATCTTATTGGCAAGCTGTTATTCGGAGGATACTTCCTTAGATCACTTCCTGATGAAGTAGGGAGAAGAAAACAGTTGGTTTTCAATCATGTTGAGGAAATTTATATTACAAATATCTAGATCAAAATATTTCTCTATTCTTATTAACTTTTCAAAGGTACCTTATATCTCATATATGCTTGGTTTAATACTTTTTGTTATAGATTTACTTGTCATGAGAGTTCTAAAGATTGATGATCGTACAAAAATATAAATAATTTAACTTTTTTCTTGTATTTCATTTGATTTTAACAACATTTTTCAAAGACAAGAATTAAAAAAAAAAAGATATCTTAAGCAAGTTAGGGTGAAGCAGAACGAAAGTCTTGAAGAATAAAGCGGAGAGGGCCAGATTTTCTTCATAAATAATACATAGGCAGGGGCTTATTGTGCAATTTTTGAAACTTGCATTAACTTGACAAAGAAAACTATCTTCTCAGTACAGTACAATGGTAAGGTTAGACTAGAGGACATAAAGGGAGGGACTTCTCAAAATAATTCCTTCACTTTCAAAAAGTGGTTATTCCAATGGGAATTTCCTTTTATAACTAAGAATCTTTTTACATTTCACAATCTCCCCTCGGTAAAGTTAAAACATCCAAGAAGCAAAGCAGTCAAAGAGTATGTTTTCGTTAAAATAAAAATAAATAAATAAATAAAACATTTCCAAAAGTAATTAAATTATATTGTTTATCATTTAAACAAAATTCTGCGTTTACAGAGGATAGAGATAAGTCAAAGACTGAAAATACCCTAGAAGCAGGACACAATTCAGTTGGATTATTACCCTAGAACTAGACACAGGTAATGAGCTCTGATTCTAAGGTAGCAGTAACTCATTATATGGTCTGGTAGTAAAAATATGTTAACTCAAAGATGATATTATAAACATGACTCCCATATGCCCATTTCCATACAGAAAGTGACTTTATCCACCCCTCCCCCCGCAAATTTTTTTCAGCTAATAATTGTAAAAAACTATGCAAGTGGACATTAAGATGTGCTGTTCATATCTCATTTTCAATGAATGACTGGCTCTCTAGCTGTAAGCAGTAAAGTCATGTTCTTTGTTGGAAAGCCCACACCTGTGAATGAGCAGGTACGAGCTCTAAGACCTGACCATTCCAGGCTGACAACACAGAAAACTTTTATAGACAGTATTGACTACAGACATTCCCGCTAGATTGATCAAGGCTTTGTGAGGCAAGTATTGCTGTCAAAATCATTCCATGACCAATCCTGCTTCTTCCCTCCAGTTTTTACAGATGTTAATTCTAATAAAAATGTTTTACCCCAACTATGTGTCAAGATCTGATTCCATAATACTCAAAAAATGGCCTCAGCTGACTGACACAAAAGAAAACAAACTCATATTCTGGTGTTCCCTATTATCAAAACCAAGGAGTTTGTGTTAAAAATTACAATGTATTTATAAGTGTTATAAACTATCACAAAATTATAAAATATTAAAGCCTGAAAATCACACTTTTATATATTATCAGTAAAAATCTAAAAATTAAAGTTAAGAATTCAATTTAGAATAGTAGCAAAAAATAATATCCTTTGGAATAAATTTAACAACAGAAGTACAAGTCATGTATACTAAAACTTATACAACATTGCTGAAAAGTTAATTAAGATCTAAGTAAATAAAATAATATTCCTTCTTTATCTGAAGATTTAATATTATTAAGATGGAAGTTCTCCACAAATTGCTTTCTAGATTCAAGGTAATTTCTATCAAAATGCCAGCAGACTTTTGGGAAAAATTAACAACCTCTTGTTAAAATTTATGTGTAAATACAAAGGACCCAGAATAGCCAAAATAATCTTTAAAAAGAACAAATTTAGAAGATTTATACTTTCTGATTTCAAAATTCATTATAATGCAACAGTAATCAATAAAGTACGCTATTAGCCAAGCATACACATATAAATCAAAGGAACTAAATTAAGAATTTAGAAATAAAGCTTTACATTTATAGACAATTGATTTTTGACAAAGTTGTCATGCTAAGTCAATGGAAAAAAAGATAGTCTTTACAATAAATGGTACTTGGAAAACTGGATGTACACATACAAAAAGATGAAATAAAATCATTACCTTACACCATACAAAGCAATCATCTTCACCATCGCTGGATGTTAACTCATTTCCTATTTACCCCAAGAGTACTCACTGGTGGTGCTTGCAGCTGCAGCATTTACCCTGAGATAATGCGAGGGTTACTGTCCTAATCTTAACCTCAAATTTTGCCACAAAATATCTCGCTTTTATTATTATTTTTGAATCACTCTAGTATATCCATAGTCTTTGGAAATAAATGATATTGTTCTATTTACAGCATTCTGTTTTTAGTAGTGGTATTTTCATTTACAAAATATAGTAATTCTCAGTTGCTGAAAACGTTAAATCCTAGAAAACGTAGCATTCCTATACATTATATTAACATCGTTCTCTCAAACAATCATTAGCAGAAGACTCATTTGATAAATTCAATTAATGTAAACATTTCTGTTATATTAGGATTAGAAATAAGTTCTGTTTAGAAATAATTCCAAGAACAGTTTTTATATTTTATTTTCACGTTGAAAACCAGTCAGATTTGCTTCAGCCTCAAAAAGCATGTTTATGTAAAATTAAATTAATGCTGGCAGCGAGCTGCACTTTTTTTAAAATAGGAAATGGGTTAAAAAAAAGAGTATGTTTACACAATAGAATACTACTGAGCATTAAAAAGTAACTACTTATATAGTAAGACATAGTTAAACCTGAAAAACATCATGCTAAGTGGAAAAACCTAAATTACTTATGTATAAACTATAAAAGGTAAATGTATGGAGACAAAAAAAAATAGATTAGTAGTGCCTGGGTGTGTAGGTAGAGACATAGAAGGATTGCAAATAAGCAGGAAGAATTTTAGGGATGACGGAAATCTTCTAAAATTAGAATGTAATGATGGTTGTAAAATTCTTTCAATTTTAAAAAACATACTTAAAACAAGTGAATTTTATGGTATATAAATCTTATTTCAATAAAGCTGTTTATACTGTTTTGTACAGTATATTCTCAATTGTGACATATATACACACACATAAACATACATATGCAGACTGTTATACATGCACACACAAAAAAGTAGTGGTTTATGAAACTCATATCCAGTTAACATTTTAATTATAAACAAGGAATCACACATTTTTGGTAAACTAGTTGTATTTTTACAAACTGTTAATAAAATACGAAGTAATACTAGAGACAAAATTTCATTTAACGTAATCCATTTGTTTTAAAAATTACTTATATTTCCTGCCCCTTTCATACATCCTTTTTCTTGAATGACTTTTTCGCCCACAAGCCTTGCTCTTTAGTAGTCAGACACTTAAAGGGTTTAGGAGAGGAAAGAGAAAGAAAAGTGAATCATATTCATCTATGTATGAGAGGGATAATTACCTCCATTTTATGGTCGATACATATAACATGACCTTTATGTTAGGAGACAAAGCCTGAGAGGAAAATGAAGTGTCATCCTTTCTACTTTATATCAAGCAAAACAAAATTTTTAATGAGATTACAGAGTTGACATCTCACAAATAACTTTTCTTTGAATTAACACAAGTCTTTCAAGTACTGAAGTCCTCACCCCCCATTCTTGTTAATACGTTGACAGTTAGTATCACTTCTCAATGATACTGTAAATTTCATGTCTAACCTTGACTCCTTATCATCTTCTTAGTTGTTTTCATGTAAAGTGCTAGAATTAGAATAAAGGGAGTCTTAAAATTTTAAGTGAGTTAGCTTAATAAAATCCTTTGTGTATTTTTATCTTTTCATTAAATCACTTAGGCTTCAAGTAGCAGTATTTCCTGGAAACCATTCACATTAGTAAAAATTAGAAAGAAAAAAAAGAAATCAATAATAATCTCTACCAGCAAACTTGGCTCCTCCTCCTATGATATAAAGATACACACCCTATATCAAATAAAAGGTAGAGTGCCTCAGCCTGACAGTGTCTTGTAACTGACAGACAGCCAAGAAATATCAGGTGAAGAAATGAATGATGATTAAAACATCTTTTGTATTTAAAATAATTACTAGTTACAAGAGTAATCTCAAAATCATCTTCTAGAGATGTCAGGGTTCCTGGGATTATAACTGCAAGGTTGCAATGACAGGAGGCAAAACTCCCCTGGTGCTGACAAATCAATTAAAGGAAGTCCCTTCACCTCTAGTCATCTTAAGGTTATTTTTAATTTCACTATTTCAGCTCTCATAAGATTTAGCGGCAGCATTATACATTGCCTTGGGACATTCTAACTGAACCCCAATCCCAATCATTTTTAATATCTAAATTCTGTGGGAACACACTGGGTTAGTTTTGGGAGTCCTTATTTCTCTACTGAGAAATGAAGATAAAATCATCTCTCCTGTCTACCTCACAAAATTATTGTGAGAATCATATGATTGATTGTATTTGCAAGACCATGGTAAACTGAATTTTATTATTTCAAACATTATTAAAAAAACAACTGTAATAAAAGTCATGTTTGTATATATTTGCAAAATATATAAAAACACAAATTATTAAAAGATAATATATATATTTGTACTATCTAATGTTTCAAAATGCATATGCTATGTATATCTATATTTTAAATTAAAATTAGTCAAAAATTAATTTTGAAAATAAAAAATCTGTATTTTTATTGTAAATGAATAGTTTAAGATATTTGCTTTAAGGTAAAGAATACAGTGGTGCATATGAATGGCAGAGTTTTTAAATTTGTTCTTTTTAGACTTATCTCTGTTCTTTTTTATATTGTACTGACTTTTATAATAATAATATTAACTATTTTGTCAGAGTTAAAACTAAACATGTATTTGTTAGGTTGTTTTTTGATATTATGATATATATTTGATAACTTTTGTGTAATTTCGACAAAGCAGACACCAGACTGCCTTGAACTTGGAGGGATTTCTCAATTCTCAGGGATGTTAATAGACATTATAAAATTATAAACTCTGGCATGCCACTCTATTTCATGTGGCTAGGAATTCTAGGGGACAGAGCTTACACCCAGGTCACAAATATATGATATATGTAGATTAATATAGTCTCAGATATATGTAGATTTATGTGAGGGACTGAGGTTAATTATTCATTATAGAATAAAAGGGTGTCATACTTTATAGAATAAAAAAATACTAAAATAAAGTTACATGAATGAGAGGTATTCTATTTAGGTAAGCCATAACTTCAAGGACTAGATATTATAGGAGGAGATACAGGTGAGGAGTAGGGTTACTTGAGTAAAAGGATGCCAACATCAATGGATACGAGTGTGTGTAGCATCTCTGATCATGTGTAGGCTAAGTGCCCCTCCACCAGAAATTATTAAAATTAATGAATTATACAGAAGATAAGTTTAAGAAGAACAACATTCTTTATAATTAAGTGGCAATGTAACATTTTGTAATGTTTTATTAACATGACAAAATTATACTCAGAAAATAACCAAAAATAACAGTTCTATAATTAAATGAATTATTTATATTAAAAGTACGTATGCATTTTACTTAGTAACTTAGAAAAAGTATCAATGGAATATATTCAAAACATCTAACAATAAACAAGTAAGTGGAATAGAAATGTGTTGTTATAAATATTACATAGGGATAGATTTACAATATTTTGCCAAAAATTCTTTCCCCCTAGTGTTCTATAAAATGATGTGCAAGACTAGCTACCTATATCACTAGTATTATTTTGTTTCCTTATGTATGGTTATTAGGTTTCTATTGCTGTACAGAACATTATCAAGAACTTAACATTTTAAGTCTATTAGCATTTATTATCTCACAATTTCTGTGGATCAGGAGTCTGGATATAACTGGTCCTCTGCAAAGCTAAAGTCACTGTGTTGGCCAGGACTGGGTCTTCTTGTGGACGCTTGACTGGGGATGGCTCTTTCTATAAGCTTATTCAACCTGTTAGCAGAATTCCCCTTGCAGTGCTTTGAGGTCTCGACTTTCTCCTGGCTGTTGTCCAGGGCTTTCTGTGAGCTCTTAGAGGTTTCCTGCAGTTCTTTCACCATGTGCTCCTCTCTATATACCCTCTCACACCATGGTAACTTATTTCTTCAAAGCAAGCAAAGGAGAAAGCTTTTAGCCTGACTCCGCTAGTGAAATGGACTCTTATAAGATATGATGTAATAATGGTTGTAATCTTCTTTAATGTTTACCATATTCCAGTGGTTGGAAAGAAGTCACAGGTCATGCCTACACTCAAGGAAAATGGATTATATAAATGCATGAGCACCAGAGGCTGGATCATTTAGGGCTCATTTTAGGGCCTGTCCATCACAGTTGTGAACTATCAAGTGATATAATTTGATTGTTTTCTTACTTTACTTACATCCATTATCATGGTCCATTTGAATTGCTGATTAAATAAACTTGTATGTTTAAGTTAAAGTAAAAATCCTGATAAGAAGCACCATCAGCTATTTGAAATGTGGAAAATCCTAGAAAAATGCAATTATAATTTATAGCATTCAAATATAATACATGCCTAAAAAAAAGTGAAGCTAAATGTTATTCCAAAAAAAATTTAAGGCAGAATTTTTACTTAAGATAATTGTTTAATAAGATGATCGCATGATTCTAATTAATATTTATACAGGAAGTAAATGTCCTTTTTATTTTTTAGAGTACCTATACATCTTGATTCCCAACTCCTAAAGAAAGAAAAATTTATTTTTTAATTTTTGTCCTGTAAAAAATGATCTTGTTTTAGGTCCAGAGTAAAAGAAATAAAGAGGAATTTAAATAGTTATTTTTGCCTTTTATTTCTAGATTGTTCTAAATTCCAGATACTTTTAAAAATTAATTAAAAAGATTAATTAGTATTATTTTAATTGTCTCAGTATTGTTTTATTAAGGAATTTAAAAGAAAATTATACTGTTCGAAACCAGTCTTATACTTTTGAAAAATTTCAAGAATGTTTTTATACATTTTTTGAACCACATGTAATTGCTAATTTTTATAATACAAAAACAGTAACTTTATATGCGTTAGCTTAACGATATGATATACATATATGTGTATGTGTATGTGTACGTGTTTGTATATTAAATTAAGTTGACCACTTGATGCCTTCACAAATGATATCAAATAAAAGGATAAATAGATAACTTTTCTTACTACTTTGTAAAAATACAGTGTGTGTCTGTGTATATGTTTTTGTATGTCCATGCTTTCCTTCTATTGTTTTCCTATGAAAAGATGGGTCCAGAAAAATGCTTTATTTTAATGTTAATCTATTCTTCTTAAATTTATGTTTATCATGGTAATTAGAAGTATTTTCAGGCTCTGGAGATCCTAATTAGTGGCAATCACAGATGTGACATATTTCTAGTAGCAAAAAGAAAAATCAAATTGACTGACACATCACCTTAGTTACAAACACCAACTCTAATCATGCCTAACTAGGAGCAAGGAAAAGGGCAGGCAGGATTAAGAAAACAAATCTGGCTTTATGGCTGCTTCTGTCTTCTTCAAATACTCATATATGAAATACAAGCATGCAAAATACGAGCAAAAAATGTCTCTCTCAGAAGATTCTCCCTTCATCCCTAGAAGCTCCTCATGATATGGAAGACAAGATGAAAGAGAGAGGACATTGGATAGCTTCTCCTTTGCTCTAGGATCTCTGAGACTTACATAGCCTTTAAGAGTCTGAAACATATCTCTGGAAGCCAAGAGTGATTCTGGAAAGTTAAATAGATTGTCGCTCAAACCAAAAACATGCCACAGACTGATTATTTAAACTCCATGGGTTTTAACTTTATAAATCATGTACAATTCTTATAAGATAGAATGAAATATCTATGCAAAATGCCTGGTGTATTATAGGCACCCTGAAATAGAACAATTAGTAATATTATGACTACACTTTCAAATTTTCAGTTGAGCTTATTAAAAAGAAAATTGTTCTTTTATAGCTCTTATTGTTCCTATTGGGTCCGAACATTCTGAAAATCATAGTTCCAAAATAGTAGTCGGTTGACTTGCTGCTTCACAATTCAACGGGCACACTTATTTATTTATATTCTGATGCGTATTCCATAGCCTAACTTCTAGCGATTCTTATATCAAAGATGGAACTCATAAATCATTGTTATTTAAAAATATTTCCCAGGTTATTCTGATGTGCTTTCATATTTTGACTCTATTGCTCTGATACCTATTCTCATGACGTTTCAGTCATATTGGTAAGCCAGGTGTTTCTTATCAGTTTCAGCAGAATGAATTCTAATTGCCTCACTCACTACACACACTTTAGCAAGTATCCTATTTTCCATGAAAAACCATCATCTATCATTGCTGTCTTTCTAACCATTTGCCCCAAATCTGCAGTATTACTTCAGCCACAATGTTAATAAGCATGAGTTAAATCAATTTTGTTATTGCATGCTTTGGTGTATGATATGGAAAATGGACAGAATTCTGCCTCGAAGAAGAAAGAGAATATGAATCTATACGAAAATATTCTAAGGATAAATGTAATTGAAGTGTGAATGTGAAAAGGAGAAACTGAAAAAAGAATGGGGGAACAAATTGTACTGAATTAGCCTTGGTTTAAAGACAGCATAATCAAAAGACATGATTCCTGATATTAGGAAAAAAAATGTAAAAATTACATTTACAGTTGAAGATGCTTGATATTAATTTCAAAAATAGTAATCATCACTACTTCAGGATGTCTCTAGAGTCTTATTTTAGTCCAAAAAGAAAATGAGATAACTGATACAATATTCCATTTTCCTATGTCATGCTGCTCTAAAAATTGTGCTATTGGTATGACTTTTTATTAAATGCCACCAATTTAACAACCTCCAAGCACCAATGACTTTAAAAGATAATCAAAGTTAAAATAGTATAGCTTTTTTGAATAAAACCTTAAAAATTTACCTTTAATTCTTTCCCTCTTTTAAATGGTTTATGTTGTTGATTTCTTTCTTTAGATGGGTATCTGAATCTTGAAATCAAGCAAATATATAGATATTCGAACTTTGTTTCTAATTCTAATATGACAATCTTCATTATGTTACTTCTATACCATCTTTATCTTATAATCATATCCATTACGCAGTGATCTATGCTAGCCTACTGGCATCCATTCAAAGACTTTAGTACCATTTCCATGCCAAGCAGGCACTTTATATTCGACCTGTTTTTTTATAACCTAGACAAAGTTCCTCCCTCTGAAATATTGAAATAAAGTGAAAGAAAAGTTAATCTGCTTAATAAAAGTAAAATGAATTATATAAATGATTTAGAAAAATAAACATTTTATTAATAACTAATCTATGAAAAATGTGATAAAAAATTTTAAAAGGACAAGATATAGTACCTGTCCTGAAGAAAATGAAAGATTAGTAAGAGCATGAACTATTCACAAATAACCAGAATATAAGATGGAATGCATTGTGCAGAATAGGTACAAATATAGCAATAGGAAAACAGTGAAGAGAGAGAATGTGATTCCAGAAAGAAAGGTTGGAAAGAGGGATAATAAGCAGATGTATATTGAAGATGGCTTGAAAGTTCAGACTCAAGAAGAGGGTAAATATTTTCCATGGAAGAGAGCTGTTAGAGATGAAACTAAGAATCAGATGAGATCAGACTGGAAACAATTATATTGACTCTTCTTTAGTCAGCAGGGCATTCTTTAAGATGTTTGAACTAAGAAGAAATATAATCAGAACTTTGTCTTCAACATAGATCATTACTTTGGCAGTAATATTTACAATTCATTGCACAGATGGAAGATTAAGGAACAGAGAGAGACTCTTTTTAAAGCTACTATTAGAGTTCAGATAAGAAATAATAAGCACTTGGATTTGTATACTGGGACTAGTGAGCATGGAAGAAGAAAAAAATAGAAAAAATTAAGAAGATTCAGTGTGTTCAAGATATAGAGAGTAAAGTAAGACAAGGTATAAGGGTGTCTTCAAGTTGGCAAGGCCCAAATACTGGGTTTGCTCAGTGGATGGGTACCTGCCTGATATATAAATGGATAAATAGGATGACATAGTTTGAATTTCACTTAAAGGATGAGAAGATGATTTAGATTTTGAATGCATTGGATCACCAAAGACACCATTATGGGTATGTTTAACAGACACTGAAACATAATGATAGGAATATGG
>NW_011888835.1:1146859-1153611 GCF_000151845.1 Pteropus vampyrus
CAGAGGAAAGCACAGGCTTATATTCTACATGGACATGTTCCTTGGTCCACCACTTACTTTAAAAGGGCTAAACAAATCTAAGGCAGCTAGTCCAATAGATAACAAGCTACCTGTTCCATTTTCTCTGAAAATTGTTTATTGGTATAATCCTATAGTACTGGCCACTTTAATATATGTTTGTATTTACTTAGGGCCATGGTTCATGCTGGGCTACATAGAAGAAAAAGGAGTCAGTGAAGAAAGGAAAGGAAAAGAGAAAGAACATAAGGACCCTGGGAGATGGAAAGAAAAAAAAAAAAACATGCATACTCTGAAAAAGGAGAAAATGACTTTAGCAACTAAAACTGTCTAGGTCCTTTTTCTCTAAGGCCTGGATAAACATCGATTTAAAATTCTGGCAGATTTTCTATTGTGTTCTTACCTGTTCCTCTACTCCTTTACTTGAGTTAGCTAGATGACTCACTGTCCCTGACAATCAAAGTTGTTTGGAACAGAATAATTTTAGAAAGAACACAAAAAATGTTAATAGTACATTTATCTTAGTATTTCCTTTCAATAAAGGATGCCTGGAAAAGTTTCTCTAACGTCTACTGTGAACCCAACTGTGTCTGCACTTAAATGCCACTTCTTTATAAATGTCTCTTCTGTGTCAATTCTATTTATGTTTCCTTTCTTATTTCTTATAATTCATGTTTTCTCCATTTATATTTTACTTTATAATAATAAGTAGTATTTTGAACTTTTAAGATAATTGCTTTTTTTGTGTGTAAAACACTCCTCAAGGAGATTATACTCTGTTTGGGGACACTGGGGGAAGTCAGAAAAAAAAAATAACAAGTACACAAATTAATAAGTAATTTAATGTGAAATAATATTAGAAGTATGAATGATACTATGGTACTGGAAGAAGCCAAAATCTAATAAGGAGGTTTGTTTTAGATAGAATAGTCTACCAGATTGGGGTGTCTGTGTCTCCTTTTTTCAATTATAGTGTAGGGCTTTGTTTAATTCCTGAACATCTAGGAACACTGGCATTATGTGTGTATGTTTATGTGTGTGTTGGTGCACATGTGCGTGTACATACACACATACACTTATCTAGGATCTGCTGTTACGCCATGTTACCCTGGCTTGTGGTACCATTCCTTTAGAGCTAAGCTTTTAATGTCACATTCTTCAGAAAATTTCCTTCTTATCCATGGGGGATCCTAACCCTGTATTTCCAAACATTTTTGCTTTCCTGCTATAGTTGAATTTATCACACTCTGTCATAATCGACTATTTTGTTTTCTGTCTACTCCATTAACGTTAAGTTCTTTGTAGGCAGAGATGATAATTACATTAGTTGTGTACATGCATAGCATCTGCAACAATGCTTGTCGGTGTGTTAAGAAATATTTATCGTACATTTGTGGTGAGACTGAAGTTTAATTGAGTACTTGGGCATTTTAACCACTATAAAATTACTGATTGTGCCTTTACATAAATAATCCAGAGAACTACCTACTAAAATATATTTAAAATAACTGACACACTATTTGAGCCAGGTACACTGACTCTTGGCAATTCTTCTATTTGTCCTACATAGTCTATCTTGCAAAAATATTTCCTGTGTCTTAGGAGCATAAAAAAAAAATCTTAAATTTTATTACTCTGGGAAGATTTCATCCTTTCCCTAATTATATAACACTGTCACTGACTTTATATTTATGAGGTATTTGCTTGGCTATACTTTACTATTTAAAAGAAAGATGTGCATGATAAACTGCGTGTTACCTCAAAAAGCAAGAACAGATTGTTTCTTAGCAGAAATGCATTAGAATGTTTGACCTTTTACTTGTTTGGTGGTCCAAGTCTTTTAAAAGACCCTACATATTCTTAAGCCACATCGCTGATATATTTCCTGTTGTCATGGTTTTTCTTCTCATTTATGTTTCTATAAAATGGGAAAGTTGGTAATTTTTATTTGCTGTCTTTACAAGTCATTTTCCCCTTGGAACATCAATATTAATATCTCAAACTCATAATATTCTCCATAATTTTTCTTATAACTATATTATTTACAGAGATGTGATTTTATAAAAGTACAGATCTTAGCCTGATCCAGTTGAAATATCTTTAATAGATTTTATCACTATATCCTTTTCTTAAATAATTACTGTTATATATAACCATTTGTACACACGAACACATATGTGCATATGACATTTATCAGAAAATATCTAAATATTTACAATATAACTGTACCAAAAAATATTTATTTGACTTCCTAGTAGGATTTGAAACAATAAATTTTAAAAAATTAATATGTCCTTGAGGTCCAATCTCATCTGGTCCTGACCTACGTATGTGATCTGTGTATTCCTACTGTTTACCTAGTTCACTATACTTCAGTTATATTGGTTTTCTCTCAGTCCTAGAAACTGCTAAACTTGTTTCTTTCAGAGTCCTTATGGTCATCATCTAGGATGATCTGCCCTTCAGGTCTGCAAACATCTGGCTCTTTCGTAACCTCTAGGTTTCTGTATACATGGCATAACTATAACCTTTCACAAAGAGGCTTTATCTAGACACTCTAAGAGACTTGCCCTTTGGCTATCTTCATCAAAACCTCTAATTTATTTCTTTCATGGCACCAATGACAATTTTTTATTTATTTATTGCATTATTTAAGTGATTGTTTCCTCTTTTTGTCACTAGAGTATGCCCTCTATAAGAGTGGAATCACCAACGGTCTCATTCTATATTGAAACCATATCAAACAGCACAGGAAGTGATACATCTGAACATTAGTACAATAAATATTGGGTGATTTAATAATTAATGGGAAGAAAAAAACATCAACTAAATTGAGGTTAAGACTCTGAGTATGAGGGACTTTTGCCTCTATATCTACAGTTTCAACCTGACTACCGTTTTCAAGAGTCACACTTCTAGGTAAATGATAAAGGGAATATATAGGTAGTGGGAAAGGGAACAAACTGGATATATTAAAATAAGCATTAGGTAAAAATACAAGTTCTTGTCTGAACATTCCTGATTTCACTCACAATTCAGCAAACTTATTTGCGAGGGCACTAGATGGTAAACACCATGTTTCTGCACTTGACCCTATAAATACAGTGGTGGTCAACACTTTCAGAGAGACGATCTTTCCACGGATTCAAATTTAAGGCTATCCAAGATCTGATATATCTTGGATGCTCAAAAATTATAGCAATTTTATTTCTAAATTAAGATTCATTCTATAAAAACATCAATAGAAAATCAAATCAAGAATCAAGTAGAATTCTCCTGATGGATTTCTTCCAATTAAAGTTTTTTTTTTTTAATCCTATGTTCATTACATAATTACTTACAAGAACAAAAATATGGAATCAATCTAGGTGTTCAGCAAGAGATGAATGAATAAAGAAGATGTAACATATACACACACAATGTAATATTATTGAGCAATAAAAAAAAAAAGAATGGAATCTTGCCATTTGTGACAGCATGAATGGACCTATAGGGTATGTTAAGTGAAATAAAACAGAAAAAGACAAATACTATATGATTTCACTCACTTTGTGTGTATGTGTGTGTGTGTGTGTGTAGCAAATGAATAAACAAAACAAAACAGAAACAGACCCACAGATATAGAAAACAAGCTGACAGTTGCCAAAGGGGGGTATGGGTAAGAAAACAACAAGCCTATGTGAGTAATAATATAATCTTGATACATAATAGTTATATATTCTTTGATAAAACTAGTAAGATATGAGCAACTTGCAAACTGTAAAAAAAGTTTATTTTTGACTTACAAATTATTTCCCCATTTATAGGCAGGTTTTATCTTCACTTCATGGGGTTTTATTTTTGCAAAGATTAATGCATCTTTAAACATGCTTTTAATAACAACAAAAGTAAACAAAAGGTACAGAAGAAAAATTAATACTATAGAGAGGTTTCTTTGTTGTATTTGGCTAAAATCTTATAGAATAGAGAATAATTTCCTTAAGATAACTTATGCATCTATTTTTCCTTCACTTGTTCATTCTATATATAATACTCTCTTAATGAAAGCTTTGTACCATATGCTGTGTTATGATGGTAAACACATAAAAATAATTATTTTTCTTTAGCAATAAATTAAAAATGTTGTAAGAGATTTAATATTGAGAGAGAAAATAAATCAGAGACATCTATGACTGAGATCTATGAATCTCCATTGTTTTAGAGTACTTGAAAAAAATTAATAATACTGATCCTGCCTTTATTAAAAATACTGATATTTTGTTCATCATAGATTTTGTGCATTTTGTTTTTATTTCAAATATTTCATTAAATATTTCATTATCTTGATTACTGCTAGTTTGTGTGTGTGTGTGTTCTCTTGAATTTTGTGATACAATTACCTCACTCATTCCACATTAGTACCAAGAAGAAAAGAAGGAAGGGAGGAAGAAAGAGAGGAAGAGAAGGAGAGAGATAGGAAAAGTTTGGATGAAACACTACCGATAGTGCTTGTAGTGAGTTGAATTGTGTCCTTAAAAGATATTTCCACAACATCTTAGAACCTGTGAATGTATGGGACCTTATTTGGAAAAGGAGGTCTTTTAAGAGGTAATTATGTTAAAGATTATGAAATGACATCATCATGGATTATCCATGTGGGACCTAAATCCAGTGACAAGTGTTCTTATCTGAGACATGCAGGAGAAGAGACACAGGAAGAAAAGGAGAACGTCATGTGAGAACAGAGACAAAGATTAGAGTTATACAACTCATGAACCGCCGGAAGTTGAAAGAGGCAAGGAAGGATTCTCCTCTAAAGCCTTTGGAGGAAGTGTAAGACTCTAGAACTCTGGGAATAAAAATTCCCTTGTTTTTAAGCTACCACATTTGTGATCATGTGTTACAGCAGCCCTAGGAAACTAATACAGTGGTGAAAAATGCATTAAGCACTATAAGATCATAGAGTAGAAAACAATCTATTGTACTGAAAGTCAAGAAATACACAGAAGTTATGAAAAGAGGGCTACCCAGATGTACCTTCAGGGTCATTATGACTTGAACAGATGTAAACAAATGGAAAGAAATATGAAGGGGATTCCAGGAAGAGGGAACACAAAGATTTTTTAAAAACCTGTGTGTGTGTGTGTGTGTGTGTGTGTGTGTGTGTGTGTGTGTTTTAAAAATGAGTTTGAAGGCAAATTATCAATAATGTATAAGTACAATAATGTATATTTCCTGTTATACCAGTTTACAGACTATGACATTCTTGGAGTTCATATAACTGTTTGAAATATTTAACAATCTTATATAGTAAATAATACAGACATTATATAAAATGAGTGAGTTTGTACTTAGTGCAAAAGAGCAGTCACTAGAAACTAAACACTTTTATTTCATTACATACTAATGGCATGATTAAAAACTAATGGAATTCCTAAATAAAAGTGGATATTATACTAGTATTTGAATAGATTTAATGACAAATGCTCTCAACATTATAACATCAAGAATGAAATTATTATGTGGTCTGCTTTATATGTGTGTATGTATATATATTATTAAGGCATTTCTAATATGTTATCTTTTATTTATGTTCTACTCTTTGGTATTTTTGAGATTGAGGGGTTGGGGGTTATTTTGTTTGTTATATTTGATTAGGTAAAGTCATGGAAGATAATGAATGAATGAATGAATGAAGCATGGTGCTTGCTGAAAGCAAAATGTTCCTTTAGCTATTATAGAGCAAAGAGATCTATAAATACCAGGAACCTACAGAAAATATTTGTTTTTGTGTTATTTCCTTACTAATGGTGAAGATAATACTGGGGTTACAAATCCTTTCCGTTATGAAAAAACAAACAAACAAACAAACAAAACATGATATAATGGCAACCTAAAACTTTGTAGAAATGTTCTCTATGTAAGACTTCATTGATTTCAGACATGCGTTTCTCAGAAAAATTCAAAGTTCTAAGAAAACTCAGATCTAGTGAGCATATTCTAAGAATAGCTGTTACAGCTCTAGAATAATCTACTAATCTGTTTTAACATATATCTTAAAATTAATATATGTTTAAACTGAACTGATTTTAAGTCAGCACACATAAAAATATAATACATACTTTCTATCCATTTTTCTCCAGTGATTCCTTTTCCATCATGTATCGTTTGGTTGTGTTATATTTCTGCTTCTTGTCTTCTCTACCTAGGTCACATTGTACTACGTCAGGATCAAATATCAAATGGAAAACTACTTAGCAAGTCTTCCCTCTGAAATTAAAAAGAAACAAAAAACTAAAAAATATGTTAATTACAGCATTATTTACAATAGCCAAAATATGGAAGCAACCTAAGTGTCCATAGATAGAAAGATAAATCAAAAAGATGTGGTACATATATACAATGGACTATTCCTCAGCCACACAAAAGAATGAAATCTTGCTATTTGCAGTAACATGGATGGGCATAGAAGGTATTATGCTAAGTGAAATAAATCAGACAGAGAAAGAAAAACGTCATATGATTTCATTTATATGTGGAATCTAAGAAACAAAATAGAGCAAACAAAACAGAAACTCATAGATATAGAGAACAAACTAATGGTTGCCAGATGGGAGGCGGGGAGGGGTTGGAGAATAGGTACAAAAGGTAAAAGAGATTAAGAAGTACAAATTACAGTTATAAAAATTCATAGGGATCTAAAGTACGATACAGGGAATACAGCCAATAATATTTTAATTATGTATGATGCTAGA
>NW_011888835.1:1153661-1153979 GCF_000151845.1 Pteropus vampyrus
GAAGTACAAATTACAGTTATAAAAATTCATAGGGATCTAAAGTACGATACAGGGAATACAGCCAATAATATTTTAATTATGTATGATGCTAGATGGGTATTTGATGGGTATTACTGAGGTGATCACTTCATAAGGTATATGTTTAATCACTATGTTATATACTAGAAATCAATATAATATTGTATGACAATTATAATTTTAAAAGAAAAGGAAAGAAATACAGTCAGGAAGGGAAGCCAAAACTTTAGGCAGCAATAGTTTCCAGAAATTCTAAAGTGCAATCACATGGTGAAGAAAAAAAAGAATCAATGTTTTTTT
>NW_011888835.1:1154029-1160905 GCF_000151845.1 Pteropus vampyrus
AATGATTCAGTGGCTTCTTAATTAATGTACCCAGTATATAATTTTCACATTTAGAGACCAGTCAATTCAACTCCAGAGACCACACTCTCTAACCACTTATTATGTTACATTTGCCAATTGTTAGATAGAAAAATATTCATTCTTTTTTTTCAATCTATAAATATTTAATGTGTATCTACCAGTGGCCAGATATAAATCTAGGTGCTGTGATCAAAACAGACAAAATCCTCTGTCCTCAAACACTTATATTCTACTTGGGGTAGTAGATATTATTTCTATAAAATTTCCATTTTTGTCACTGAGGTATGGCAATTAGTATCAAGAAGAATAAATGTTTGGTCATAGATCTTTCTAGTCATATGTTGTATTTCATTCATTCGAAAAAAAAAAGAAAGTGATTTTCATTCTCAATTCAAACAAATGGCAGTGATAGTCTGATATTAATTTATTGATTTTTATGATAAATGAATAATTCAAGTGATTGAGCTTAGAAATAGAGGCAGATTGGGTTTCATTGCTTGAAAAGTCTATAAATAGATGAAACTTTCCTTAAGAAAAAACATTTTGAAAATTTTGTACACTGGAAAATAAAAAAGAGAAAGCCTCAGAGTTAGACTCAAAACCCAGCAGATTTCTGGAGTAGATTCTAAAAATGAGGACCAAATTGTAAGCATTACTATATAAACCATGGTACAATAAAGAAGAAAATAAATATTTTATATGTTAAAAATAATAAGTGACAAGACTAAAAATTAAAGAAAGAAAGGCCTTGGGATTGCCTTTGGGAGAAGATTTTAATTTTATGTAAAGTGGTACATCAATGAATATTGGCTGTTCTAAAATATAAACCACGGAGTATGTAGCCCAAATGATATGAAAGCTTTGTTTGTTCATATTGAGTCCAAATTAGTTTTCCTTATCAGTGATAATATGCCTCTAAATGATGATTAGGAACCCTGTCTTTTTGCATCCTGAGGCTCTGGTATTTGAGCACCTGCATAAACCACTGAAGGAGAAAGAGATTAGGGAATGTTACATAGGAAGTATTCATGGCAAAAGACTGTAGTACGTAGTCTATTTATGCATCCAGGAATATGAGAAAAACGGTTTATTAGTTAGGAGTATCCATAAATAGATTTTTTAAATATGTATTAGTTAGTCATTAGCTGGGAGTATCTGAAAATAGATTCTTACTAAAAATTATTAGGATGAGGTGAAAACCAAAGTGGGAAACTGAGATTTTCAGATACTTAGGACAAGAATATTCAAGCAGAGAAAACAGCCAGGGCAAAGGCCCTGCGATGAAACTTAGTTGGCATATTTGAGGACGAGAGTGGAGTATAACAGCAGAAGTTTAGGGAAATAACAAGGGTCAGATCCTGAGAACCTGCAGGTCATTTTAGGATATTCGTTTTTCTCTCGGATAACAGAGAGTCACTGGAGTAATGTGATTGATTTAATTTATAACACAATCACTTTTGCTGTTTATTGAATATATATTGAAGAAGTCAAGACTATAAAAGGTAGATTAACTTGGGGTCAATTGCAATAATAAAAACGAGCAATGATGATGGCTTGCCCCAAAGCGTACAAAAGCCTAAGCTTTCAGAAATTATCAGTTTATGCATATATTTTAGGGATAGAGTTAGAAGTATTAGAGGCAAATTAAATGTGACATCTGAGGTAAAAATTTTTAAAAAGTATGATTCCAACTATTTTGGATTAAACATTTAAAAAGAGAGTTGCAATTACTGAGAAATAGAAAGTTGCTTAGAAGTTCGGTTTTGGACATAAGTTTGAAAAGTTTGATACCCAAGTAATGTTGAAATAGATAGTTAGATATTAGTCTACTAATCAGAGATAAAAATGTGGACATCAACTGCACATATTTATAACCACAAAAAAAATTTGAAATCATCAAGAGAGCATAATATGTTAATATGTTGCATAATGTAAAATAGAGAGTCATTTGTGGAAAAAGTCTGATATAAAAAGACAGATGTTAATAAAAATAATGTTGACTCAACACTAGAACAAATTTTTTTTTTAGTTTATATATATTTTATTAATGGTAAATTCATGAAAATGATGGATTAAAATTAATTTAAAAGGAAAATATATCTATGAAAAAATTTTTTCAATTACAGTTGACATTTAATATTATTTTATATTAGTTTTAGATAAAAAGTATAATGGTTAAATAGTTATATAATTTATGAAGTAATCCTCCCAATTAGTCTAGTACCCACCTGTGACAATATACAGTTATTACAATATTATTGACTATATTCCCTATACTGTACTTTACACCCCCATGAATATTTTATAACTACCAGTTTGTACTTCTTAATCCCTTCACTATTTTCACAGAGCCCCTCTACCCTGCTCCCATCTGGCTACCATCAGTTTGTTCTCGGCATCTATGAGTCTGTTTCTGTTTTGCTTGTTCATTTATTTTGTTATGTAGATTCCACATATAAGTGAGATCATACGATATTTGTCCTCCTTTGTCTAATTATATCACGTAGCATAATATCTTCTAGGTCTATCCATGTTGTCACACAACTTTTAAATTTCTATTATAAATTACATTGATTTTTGTCTTATAAATTATTATTAAAAAATACTCAAATGATATAAAATACCAGCATTTCTTAATGTACTTCAGGTTAAAAAAACTATTATCTGATGAAAAACAATTATTACAGATAGGAATTAACATTGACACTCTCATCATCAATTATAGATTTTATAATTTTATTGCAGCCACAGTTTTAAGACATTAATAATACTTAATTTAAACAAACTGAACTCATGAATTGTGATGCAGGTAATTCCTTTTGACATATTATAAACTCCATTATGTCATATTGCAGAAATCAATTCCTTATTTACAGTGCATGACTCCTTAACATGCTTATTTTACATTTTTGCCAAATGAATAATATTTAAAATTGAATACTCATTTCTGGTATTTTTTTTCTCAGTCTAATGGAATAAGCGTTATTATATGGAAATGTGTCCACAGCAATTACAATTCTTTAGAAAAGATTTTTCCTCTAAGTTTAAATATAAATTAAATGCATACTATTGATGTTTTCTGTTTTTAGATTGTATTTTCTTTCATCCAGTAGAAATATCTAAATTATAATGCAATAATCAATATTCAGATTAAATTATGACATTAATATAACTTTCAATAATTTCAATGTTTAAGAAAATATTAACGAATATAGTGTTCTCACTATTGTACCCGTTCTGCGGGTAGGATGGCCTGCTACCCAAAATTTGATTTATGTCCAAACTGATGATGCTCTGCAGACACACACATACCCAAGAGGGTTTGAAAGGTTCATTACTAACATGATGAGGCTTTCTGGGGAGGAGTGGTATAGACTTTCCAAGCTGCTATATAAAAATAAATGGTGCTGGGAAAATTAGAAAGCAAAAGAATGAAACTAGACTGCTGTCACCATACACCAAAATTAACTCAAAATGGATCAAAGAACTAAACATAAGACATGAAAATATAAATTGCATAGAAGAAATCACAGGTACTAAAATATACACTTTGGTTTTAGAGAAGATTTTATGAATTTGTCTTCAAAAGCAAGAGAAGTAAAAGTAAAAATAAATGTATGGGCCTATATCAAACTGAAAAAGCATCTGCAAAGCAAAAGAAACCATCGACAAAACAAAGGCAACCAATTGAATGGGTGAAGATATTTGCAAACAACACCTCACATAAGGGGCTAATATATGAAATAGATAGAGAACTCATACAACTCAACAATAAAAAAATAAACAATTAAAAAATAGGCAGAGGACCTGAGCAGACACTTCTCCCAAGAAGACATACAAATAGCCCACAGACATATGAAAAGATGCTCAACTTCACTAGCTATTGGGGAAATGTAAATCAAAACCACAATGAAATACCACTTCACACCTGCAAGAATGGCTGTTATCAACAAGACAAGTAACAAGTAGAAAAAAAGTAACCCTCATACACTGCTAGTGGGAATGTAAATTGGTACAACCACTATGGAAAACAGTATGGAGGTTTCTCAAAAAGTTAAGAATAGAATTACCATATGACCCAGCAATCTCTCTTCTAGGTATCTACCTCAAAAATTTAAAAACATTTATCTGTAAAGATAGATGCACCATGATGTTCATTGCAGCATTATTCACAGTGGCCAAGATGTAGAAACAACCGAAGAGCCCTTCGATAGATGACTGGATAAAAAAGATGTGGTACATGTACACAATAGGACATTACTCAGCCATAAGATAAAATACTGCCATTTGCGACAACATGGATAGATCTTAAAATAATCATGCTAAGTGAAATAAGTCAGACAAAAATGTTGAGAATCATATGATTTCACTTATATGTTGTATGTAAAATTGAAAGCAACAAACAAGACAAACAAAAACTTATAGACACAGGCTTAAGTTTAGCAGTTATCAGAGGGAAAGTGAAGCGGAGGGGAGGTTGATAAGGGTAAAGAGGGTCAAATATAGAAGATCTGACTTTGGGTGGTGACACACTGTGCAATATACATATGATATATTACTGAATTGTACATTTGAAATCTATGTAATTTTATTAACCAACATTACCCTCAATAAATGGGTGGTAGGAGAGAGAGTAGGAAAAGGAGAGTGGCTTTAGTTTGTGTGTGTGTATGTGTGTTCCAATAACACTTTATTCTGGACATTTATTACACACACTGAAAATTTTATTTCATATAATTTTTTTTACATTGTACAATTCAATGAGTTTTTTTCATTTACACTTGGCATACAATAATATATTAGTTTCAGTTGTACAGTATAGTGATTAGAGATCTAAATATCTCACAAAGTCATCACTCCACTAAATCTAGTACCCCTCTTCTCCCTTACATATTTATTATGACAGTTGTTAACTATTTTCCTTATGCTACCCTTTAAATCTCCATGTCTATTTTGTAACTATCCTTTGTACTTCTTAATCCTTTGCCTTCTTTCGCCATCTCCCCACAAACTCCCTCCCATCTAGTTGCCTTCAAAATATTCTCTGTATCTATAAGTTTATTTCCATTTTTGTCATTGTTGTTTATTTCGTTCTTTAGATTCCACACATACATGCAGTATGTGGTATCTGTCTTTCTCTGTCTGACTTATTTCATTCAGCGCAATACCCTCTAAGTCCATCAAGGCAATATCTTTTTCCAACCCTTTCCTTTTACTCTGTGTGTCTTTTAATCTGAAGTGAGTCTCTTGCAGGCAGCACATGAGGAGTTTAGGTTTTCATGGAGTTTGGACATGGGACCCAGGTGAGGTTTTCTGTACAACTAAGGGCTTCTATAGTTTGAATTTCTTATTGGTAGCAAAGGAGCCAGCACCTAGTCTTTCACATTAATTTTCTTAGACGTGGCGCAGATGGGGAAGAAAAAAGGATGAAACTTAAAGGATATCACCAAACGCATACACACACACACACACACACACACACACACACACACACACATGTCAGAAATCATACCCTTTATTATATTCACTCTAAAGAAAAATAAGAATACTAAAATAGATTTTAGAATTACAATGTTTGTATCACAGAAGACATAGAATTCTAAGACCAAAACTGTGGACTAATCTTAAGAATTTCTTCAGAAAATGTTACTAATGGTACATGGGGTTTTTTTAGTGTAATTGTTTTAAATTTTTTTTTAAAAAGGGATGAATACATATTGCTAAATAATAAAGCATACTATATCTCTATCTCTGTCTCTATAAATCTGTGTATCTAGAGCTAAATCCAGAATTGGATGTAGATGGATAATTCCCCGCCTTTTAATTTATCTTTACAAAGTCTTAATTTTTAGTCCTATTCTTTTGAGTATTTTACATTCTTTCCAATTGAATCTGTATAGCTACTTTCACACAGAAGCACACACAGTATTTTTAATATTAATAAAATTCAATGGTAATTTACTTTAAAGGTTAAATGTGACTGCTTACTGAGTTCTGGAAGTCTCAGGACCTGCATGAAGGGTGCATAACTAAAAGTCAAAAGCATATGCAAACTTATAATGGCTCTCAGGTGGTAGAGATGTTTCTCATCTGTCTCCAAATCCTATGGAATTGATTAGAGAATAGTACTAGGTGTACATATCTGTATTTGATGTCTTTGGTTGGAATTTCCACATTGGAGAAAGCGTGACAAAGAAAGAACGTCTACAAAAACCAATTTGTTTATTGGTAATTGGTTATATTCCCCTTGTATTATTGAAGTTGTGTGTTTGAATAAAAGCTTTTCTCCTATACCTTAGCCTTTCTTTGATGATTTATAGCCAAGAGAGTGACAGTAATGCCATCAATTTATTGTTATGAATAAAGCACTGGGAAGGCATTCAAATGTAGTTTGATACAGGCATCTTTAAAAAAAAAAAACCACTTTAGTACGTTTTATTACAAAATTATAAATCCTATATTCATTAAAATTGATGATGTGACAATGACATGCTAGGTACAATACTGTTAACCATAATTTAAGAAAAGTAATAATTCAAAACTTAATCAGTCAAATTACAATCATCTCTTTTTTGACATTTTACATAGAAGTTAATCATCAAGATGTAATGCTCAGAAAAGATATGAATTAATCAGATGTATTATTACTGACATGAATTTCATCAATTTCACTTTGCTTCTAAACCTTCTGAATTATTTTGGAGTCTTTTTTCCTTACTGTGTAAAGGACCTCGGTTACAGCTAATAATTAAAATGCTTACTATAATCCTGGTTTTATTAAGAATTATGTATTTAGAGTACTATTACCAATGATAAAGTGTTTAGAACTTGTCATTATTTCACAGGTATAGCACA
>NW_011888835.1:1160955-1166929 GCF_000151845.1 Pteropus vampyrus
CACTTTAGTACGTTTTATTACAAAATTATAAATCCTATATTCATTAAAATTGATGATGTGACAATGACATGCTAGGTACAATACTGTTAACCATAATTTAAGAAAAGTAATAATTCAAAACTTAATCAGTCAAATTACAATCATCTCTTTTTTGACATTTTACATAGAAGTTAATCATCAAGATGTAATGCTCAGAAAAGATATGAATTAATCAGATGTATTATTACTGACATGAATTTCATCAATTTCACTTTGCTTCTAAACCTTCTGAATTATTTTGGAGTCTTTTTTCCTTACTGTGTAAAGGACCTCGGTTACAGCTAATAATTAAAATGCTTACTATAATCCTGGTTTTATTAAGAATTATGTATTTAGAGTACTATTACCAATGATAAAGTGTTTAGAACTTGTCATTATTTCACAGGTATAGCACAACCATTTCCCTCTGGCAATTAAGGACACAGGGAGTCTCTAATTATTTGCCTTGGTAGATAGCTTGTAACAAGAGCATTTGACTCTAATCAAAGGATGCTTTTCTTTCCTATGTTGCTTGGAAAATAGAAACAAGATAGGGTAGACATTTATTTACTTAATATGATTCAAAGATTGTGAAAGTTTCCATTTACTGAAAATACTCTCTCCCTTTTACCCTGGAAAGTATAGCTTCAGAATATAAAATTATCAAAATAAATGTCAAGCTAAAGGTTAATTCATTATTATATATTGTCATGTATATGTGAATCTAAGGGCATTTATTAGTAAAACAGATAAATAGGGCATATCAATATGCTCATAGTTTAATAGATCTTCAGACTTACATTTCAAATAAATGATCATATATAAGAAATTTTCAGTCACTTCCATAACTATTCTTTTCTCACAGAAGATGATCACTCAGAAGGTAATTTACATTTAGAATATAATCTACATTTCACACTTAACCAGTTGCTGTTATTTCTGCAATATATTTAAAAATAATAAAATGCTTCATCATTTTATAGAGTTCTGCAATTTCCTGGACTGCTGCAAAAAAAAGTTTGAAAATTGAAATAATTATATCAAATATATTCTGGTTTTAATACATTTTCAGAATACATGCAAATATATATGAGCACATGAAATTATATCCATATATGAAGAATGAAAGATTTATTAATACTCGCAATGTAGCAAAAGTAAAATAAAAATCCCCTTTAAAATATTGTTATTTAAATTGCAGTTCCTTGCTTGAGCATATAAGTTACTTTAAACAAATAAAACAACTTATATTGGTACAGGGCATTGACTACAAAACAGATAAAACTTTTCCATAACTGAAATGAGAAAAGTGAAGGTCAAGAAAAACTACTTGCTCATTAAGGGTGGAAGGAGAAGAACTGGTCGTTGTAACACTAACCCCCATGAAATTTCTGGGTAGAAAATTGTTGAGAAGAAGATCTAAGTTAGTTCAGAATGTCTGGCAGAAAGCATTTGAAATTGGAGAAGTAAACACTGCCAAGATCATATAAGATCTTTGAACCACAAAGATTTTGAAAGACTGCATCATTTACATAATGAATGATTGACATAGCAAATATAGTTGATAAGTGGACTGGAGGCAATGAGCATGTGCAACAAGCCCCTCCCCCATGAGTAGATTTTCATCACTAGAGTTCAGACCCCATGGGAACAAGCATTTGGGTTATAGTGCCATATTAACGAAACCATAGAAATGAAAATGAGGGTGAGGGAAACAGAATGAATAGTAGAGGAAAAGAAAGTGAGAACCAGTGGTGGCCCTGAGACCAACTGCCATGTCAGGGGCCATAGTTTACCAACTAAACTTCTAACGTTCAATGGGAACAATGAAAAAACTACTTCACAAATATAGATGGAGAAGTGAATGTGATAGATGCAGGAGGTGAACTATGGAAGCCAGAGATACATGTCCCTCAGATCTCTATTTAAGAGGGAAACTGTCTTCTGTTGCACATTTGAAATCTGCCATGAATACACACGCCAAGGTTACACCATTTTGTGGATGCTCCCAGGCACTGACTGAATGAGGGTACTAGCTGCTTAATTCATGTACATCCTGGGACATCTCTAATGGACAGTCTTTGCTTTGGAGCTCTTCAGAGTCCTTGCTCAGATTCTTTTAGAGATGCATTGCAGTTTAAATTTTTTTCTACCCAATCCTTCTTCCTTATCTCTCTCCTTTTATAAGCATCAGACTTGTGTCTTAAACGTTTTCCTCAATGATTCTTATTCCCTTTCCCCTTAAACCTGAATAGGTATTTCCCGTGACAAACTTCTTATATTTCCAATTCTGTGTCAGCATCTGTTTCTTGAAGGACACAAGCTGTCATAACAGAGGTACTGGATCTCTTAATAACATCTCTAAAACTTGAAGAACTGGTTCAGGAACTTTGGAAAATGAATTTAGTTTGGGGAAAATCAAGTAGATAAAAAGAGATGTGGGCTTCCTTTTATATTATATTTGTTGAGTGTTACCTATTAGAATTCAGCTAACCCAACTCCCTCTGTAAATTTGAAACAATATAGTGTTAAAGTATTAGCAGCTTGTTTATTCAAGAAAGTTAAATAAAATATTCAACATATTGCATGGTTTATTCAGAATATTTTTCTAAGTTTTTTTTTGGTATAGAATAATGAGAAATAAATTTTCACATAATGAAAATATAAAAAGGTGTTCTGGAACTAAGAGTGAAGAGGACCTCTGCCATTGTGAATTAACTACAGTATTATTTTATCCTTTAAAAATTATTTTAGGCTTTTAGTTTATTGTCTATAAATAATGTATTTTGTAATCTACATGCTTCAGTTTATGTTATGAGAAAAGTATGAAAAGAATACTGTCTTCCTCTGACACATCTTAACTGACTAAAAAAATGCGAAGGGTATCTTTAGTGGAATGGTTAATTGGATTTCCCCAAGACTGAAATAAAAATATATAGCTGTTTTTCCTTTCATCATAATCACTCTTTCTTGCTTAAATGAACATGTAAAAATGTCTTCTTCTTTCAAAATGTCAGTCTTAGAAGGAGAATAAGCATAGTTGAGCAATCCAAACATAGCCAAGGGAAATGAAAGTAAAAATAACAATGAGATACCACTTTACATTCACTAGGATGTCTATAATCAAAAAAGATAGATAAAACATTATGAAGAGAATGCAGAGAAATGGGACCTTCATACATTGACGGGATTGTAAAACAGTGCAATTGTTTTGGAAAATAACTTGGCAGTACCTCCAAATATTAAACATATAGTCTACTCCTTGGTATATACTAAAGAGAAACGAAAATATTTATCTACCTAAAAACATTTACACAATTGTTCATAGAAGTGTTATTCATAATAGGCAAGCATGGAACTCCCCAAATACCTATCCATGATAAATGGATAAACAAAATGCCACATAGTCATAAATGGAATATTATTTGACAATAAAAAGAACAGAGTACTAATATATGGTAGAACATGAATGAACTTTGAAAACTGTATGCTAAATGAAAGAAGTCATTCATGAATAAACACACATTGTATATTTCAATTTATATAAAATGTCCAGAATAGGCAAATTTACATATACAGAGAAAGTAGGTTAACAATCACTTAAAACTAAGCATATTTTGGGTGGTGGAGAAATGGATGATGGAGAAAGAGTGACTACTAATCAGTACTGGGCTTCTTTTTGGGGTGATGAAAATGTTTTAGAATTAGAATGTAGTAATGGTTGCAAAATTCTGAGAATATATTTAAAAATAACATTGACATATACACTCCAAATAGGTAAATTGTAAGGTATATGAATTATATGTCAATAGAACTATTTAAAAATTCCTATAGGAAGAAATGATTTTAATTCACACATTTATATCCATATGCCAAATATGTTCCATAGATTTCTCTTTGAAAAGTTTTCAATATGAAATTGTTGAATAATTTAGCAATTTTTTTTTTGGCTTTTGTTTTATGGTTTATTATTAGTTTAAAAATTTAAATTTGTCTCACTTGCAGTATTTTGGCTAAATATTGTCTTATTCTATTTTTTAATTTTCTATTTTAGATTTCAAATGTTAGAGGATAATCATTTTTATTACAAAGCATATAATTAAAAATTTTCTTATTAAAAATACATGCTTCCTTACCCCCTACTCTGTAGTATAATACAAAGCTTTTTTATTATAGTGTGGGCTTGTATTGCTCAACCACTTAAAATTTATCATTATCACAATCATTGTTTTGTATTTATCAAGCCCATTATAGTAGATTAGCAATTTTCAATTATCATTTAAGTACTGAAACCAATGAATTATTAATATTAAGTGATAATCCTAAATCTTTATTAAATGCATTGTGGACACATACTCATAGATAAACTATTCTCCAACTAATCTTGTTTAGAAGAGATAATTCATATACACTTAAGTGATACACTGATTTTTGTGTGACTGTGATGGGGGTTACTGATAGCCCCTTCATAAATTTAAGCTATGCCAATAGGAGAATCCTAATAAATTTTAGCAGAGCTTGAAAAAATAAGAAAAGGGGGTGCTAAATTCTCCAACTATAGCTGTATATTTGTTTTTTTCCTCCTAGCTCATTATTTTGTTTCATGTATTTTGAGTTTCCATTGTTTGGGGAATACATGATTAGAATCTTTATGTCTTCACGGTGAATTGATCACCGTGTACTGTGTCTCTTTTTGTCTCTAGTAATTTTATTTGTTCTGAAGTCTACTAGTTTGGATAGTAATATGCCCACTCTTGCATTTGTTTGCTTAATATTTGTATGATATATATTTTTCTACCCTTTTGCTTTGAATCTATCTTTGTTATTGAATTCAAAGTGAGCCTCTTGTACATGGCATACAATTTGGTCATATTTTTTCCTCCATTTTGCCAATCTCCCTTTCATTGGGTATTTAAACTATTTATGTTGAAAGCAATTATTGATATGTTACCTCTTAAGTCTGTCATTTTATTACTCATTTCTATTTGTTTCTTCTGTTTCTTTTTCTTCTGTTCCTTTTATTGCCTTTCCAAGTTACTTAACACTTCTTTTGTGTGTTTTCGAATATATCTCTGATTATTTTCTTTACTGGTTCCTCTGGTAAAATGATATACATATTTAATTTATTATACCTACTGGTATCAACATTTGGAAAAAGTGTGAAAGCTTCACTTCTATTTAGGTACCTTTACTGTTTCTGCTTATAAATATCATTGTCACGAGCATCACCTAGTATTAAAATTTTGTTCCAATCATTAAATATGATTTATAAAACTCATGAAGAAAAGGCTACTGATTACATGTACATATTTCTGCTTCTTCTGTTTTTCCCCCCCACTTCTTGATGTCCTCAAATTCTTTTATCATTCTCTTTCTGTGTCAATAGCTTCCTTTGGTCAAAATCTTTAAGAGAGGGTCTACTGATGACAAATCCATTTAGTTTTCCTTTGTCTAAGCATGTTTTTATTTACTTTTTACACCTAATAGTTTTGATGAATGTATGATACACAGTTGATGGTTATATTTTTTCAACACTCGAAAATTTTGCACAACTTTCCTCCAACTTTCCTCTAGCCTCTATGGCTAAGAAAACTGCTGTCATCAGAATCAGTATTCACTTACAAGTCCTACATCTCTTCTCTCTCACTGCATTCAGATTTTTCCTTTGTCTTTTATTTTAAAAAATATAATTAGTATATTTCTTGGCATTCTTTGGGTGCTTACTATTTGAGATATCGTCAGCTTTTTGGATCTGTAAGTTTGTATATTTCATCAAATTTGTGAAGTGTTCAACAACCATTATTTCTATGAATACTTTCATACTCGTTCTCTTTCTCTAATCCTTCTTGGCCTTTTATGATCTAAATGCTGATTGTTTTGGTATTTCTCAGAGGTCCTTGAGTCTCTGTTTTCTCTTTTCTCTTTTGTCTAGGGCTGTTTGTTGTTCAGATTGAAC
>NW_011888835.1:1166979-1185885 GCF_000151845.1 Pteropus vampyrus
TTTTTTTTTGGCTTTTGTTTTATGGTTTATTATTAGTTTAAAAATTTAAATTTGTCTCACTTGCAGTATTTTGGCTAAATATTGTCTTATTCTATTTTTTAATTTTCTATTTTAGATTTCAAATGTTAGAGGATAATCATTTTTATTACAAAGCATATAATTAAAAATTTTCTTATTAAAAATACATGCTTCCTTACCCCCTACTCTGTAGTATAATACAAAGCTTTTTTATTATAGTGTGGGCTTGTATTGCTCAACCACTTAAAATTTATCATTATCACAATCATTGTTTTGTATTTATCAAGCCCATTATAGTAGATTAGCAATTTTCAATTATCATTTAAGTACTGAAACCAATGAATTATTAATATTAAGTGATAATCCTAAATCTTTATTAAATGCATTGTGGACACATACTCATAGATAAACTATTCTCCAACTAATCTTGTTTAGAAGAGATAATTCATATACACTTAAGTGATACACTGATTTTTGTGTGACTGTGATGGGGGTTACTGATAGCCCCTTCATAAATTTAAGCTATGCCAATAGGAGAATCCTAATAAATTTTAGCAGAGCTTGAAAAAATAAGAAAAGGGGGTGCTAAATTCTCCAACTATAGCTGTATATTTGTTTTTTTCCTCCTAGCTCATTATTTTGTTTCATGTATTTTGAGTTTCCATTGTTTGGGGAATACATGATTAGAATCTTTATGTCTTCACGGTGAATTGATCACCGTGTACTGTGTCTCTTTTTGTCTCTAGTAATTTTATTTGTTCTGAAGTCTACTAGTTTGGATAGTAATATGCCCACTCTTGCATTTGTTTGCTTAATATTTGTATGATATATATTTTTCTACCCTTTTGCTTTGAATCTATCTTTGTTATTGAATTCAAAGTGAGCCTCTTGTACATGGCATACAATTTGGTCATATTTTTTCCTCCATTTTGCCAATCTCCCTTTCATTGGGTATTTAAACTATTTATGTTGAAAGCAATTATTGATATGTTACCTCTTAAGTCTGTCATTTTATTACTCATTTCTATTTGTTTCTTCTGTTTCTTTTTCTTCTGTTCCTTTTATTGCCTTTCCAAGTTACTTAACACTTCTTTTGTGTGTTTTCGAATATATCTCTGATTATTTTCTTTACTGGTTCCTCTGGTAAAATGATATACATATTTAATTTATTATACCTACTGGTATCAACATTTGGAAAAAGTGTGAAAGCTTCACTTCTATTTAGGTACCTTTACTGTTTCTGCTTATAAATATCATTGTCACGAGCATCACCTAGTATTAAAATTTTGTTCCAATCATTAAATATGATTTATAAAACTCATGAAGAAAAGGCTACTGATTACATGTACATATTTCTGCTTCTTCTGTTTTTCCCCCCCACTTCTTGATGTCCTCAAATTCTTTTATCATTCTCTTTCTGTGTCAATAGCTTCCTTTGGTCAAAATCTTTAAGAGAGGGTCTACTGATGACAAATCCATTTAGTTTTCCTTTGTCTAAGCATGTTTTTATTTACTTTTTACACCTAATAGTTTTGATGAATGTATGATACACAGTTGATGGTTATATTTTTTCAACACTCGAAAATTTTGCACAACTTTCCTCCAACTTTCCTCTAGCCTCTATGGCTAAGAAAACTGCTGTCATCAGAATCAGTATTCACTTACAAGTCCTACATCTCTTCTCTCTCACTGCATTCAGATTTTTCCTTTGTCTTTTATTTTAAAAAATATAATTAGTATATTTCTTGGCATTCTTTGGGTGCTTACTATTTGAGATATCGTCAGCTTTTTGGATCTGTAAGTTTGTATATTTCATCAAATTTGTGAAGTGTTCAACAACCATTATTTCTATGAATACTTTCATACTCGTTCTCTTTCTCTAATCCTTCTTGGCCTTTTATGATCTAAATGCTGATTGTTTTGGTATTTCTCAGAGGTCCTTGAGTCTCTGTTTTCTCTTTTCTCTTTTGTCTAGGGCTGTTTGTTGTTCAGATTGAACAAGTTCTATTGATCATTCTTCAAGGTCACTGATTTTAGTCTATGAATTCCATTTAATAAATTGCTTGTCATTTAATTTTTATTTAGCTATTTTTGTAAACTGTACATCTTTACCGATACTTTTCTATTTTGTATTTGTTTCAAGAAAATTGATTGTTGAAGGTCTTTTATGAAAACCAATTTAAAATTCTTGTCAGATAAATCAAACATCTGATTCATTTCAGTGTTTATGTCTGTTAATTTTCCTTCTTAATCAAGTTGTGATTATTTTGTTTCTTGGTATAATGAAGGATTTCTAATTATATCTTGGACATTTGTCTACTATGTTGGAAGACTCTGGGCCCTGTTTAAATCTTTTATTCCAGTAAGTAGGCATCTTGTTTTGGTTTGGCATGCCTATTCCAGCCTACTTTTGTTCACTGGATTTTCAATGACAATGTAAAGTTCAGGACTTCTTCATGTTGTTTTGGTGTGCTTGGTTTATCTGGTGTTGCTGGGCTCTCACCAGCCAGTCCTTACTGGTGCTGACTTAGGGGACACAAAAAGTTAACCCGGGCCAGGCATCTGAGTGTCTTTCAGTGGAGGACGGGAGTCTCAGAACTACGTTGCTGAAGAGACTTCCAGGGCTAGACAGAAGTGTTGCCAGTTCTGTTCTGGCTCTGTTGGACATAGACTGCTTGTGGGGATGGATACAGCAGCAGCCCCTCTAAATAGTACCTCCCTGGAGTCTATTTCAAAATTTGTTTAATTGTATAGAATCCCAGTTAAATTATATAAAATAATCATTTTCACACATATTAATATAATTATCCATGGACATTCTTTCTTCTATCTAGACTTTTAGAGTTTTAGATATCGTTAAGTTCCAAGACTGCTACCTAAATTAAATTGCTCATAATTTAAAATATTTAAATTAGTCTGAAGAAGAAAACTGTTCGAATCTATTAAAATATCTAGCACTTATGAAAAGACTTATAGTTACAGTTATTAAAGATGAAGTTCTTATTTTTTCTATGATTCTAACATGTGATTGGGCACTTTGACAGTGTAAGCTTCATAGGGGTAGGCAAGGTAGAGATGATAGAATAGTAGAACCACACATTCATTCATTTTCCAAGTATTATGGATAATACAGTCTGAAGGGTAAGAATCCCTTGGTCTGGAGTCAAGAAGACCTGAGCTCAACTATTGTGTTTTCCCTCTTCTAATTGTATAGACTTTATTAATTTATGCAATTACATTGCTGAATACTGTATAATAATATATATAAAGGTAAGTATGTCTTAAGTGATTAAATGTTGGACATTTCCCTTTCATCAATTCTCAGTACCATAAGGGAAAAAGTCTTAACCCTCTATGGCCTAGTTCAGGTTGTAACTTGACTCATGGTCACATCAGATGCAACTACATCACAATTTGAGGAGATAATGAACTGAGAAGTTAGGTTTGTTTTTTGTTTTTGCTTTTTGTATTGTTTTGTTTTGTTTTTGCCTTCTATTAATGCAGACATAAAATTTCCAATAATCTTAAGATATTTGTGACTGACAAATTATAGCAAATAATTGTCTAAAATTATAGTAACAACAGGTGAAGGGATCCCTCGTTTCTCCAAATAACTCACTTTGAGAGCACCAGTTTCAGAGGGAACTAACATTGCTGAGAAAAGTAGTAATAGTATCATAGATGAATGTGAATAAAAACAAGTACTGAAGTAGTTCTACTAAACTATGTAATTGCTCATCCTAATAATTCATCTTATAAAATTGTCTCTTGTAAGATAAGGTTTATATTTTTATGAGTTTACCTCTGACTAAATATTGTTCACTTAGAGGAAATTAATATTTTTGAATAATTATCCTCAAAATGTTTTTAGCAAAACACATTTCATTTAATCAAAAGAAATTAAATTGAATTGATGGTTGAAAGATTTTTCTTCTGTAGTTTCATGTCCTTCTACTAGGGGTTCTGGGGTTTAGTCAGACCATGTGCTAGCTAAATCAGAACTCGAAATTGTTCATTCTGCTTTAAACCTTGCTAAGTATTTGTTTATAAGACTAAAACACATGTAAACTTTTATTTCTAATCATGATTCTTCAGAGAAAACTTATTCATGAAGAAAAATGCATTCCACTATTCTAGAGATCTACTGCAGAAACTCTACCTCCATATTTCTTTTTTATTCTCAGATAAACTCAAATTTGGCAGACCATGAGGTAAATCACTAAATGAGCTAGAAAAACACATTTCCTTCTCAAATGTATCATTCATGGATACATTTATTTATTCATTCAGTAGCTACAACAGAGGCTTTTCTGTGTGTTTGGGATATACCAATGAGTAAAATATCAAATAAAATCCCTTTCTTCATGGTGCTTATTCCCTACTGGAAGAGACATACATAGTAAATATATCTGTAAAACATTATGTTTGAAATAAATTATTTAGTATGAAGAGGTAATAAGAGCTACAAAAATAATTGAAAAGTCAGAGACTTGTTAAGATTGAGTGTTTAATATGTCTCATTAAGAAAATGACATCTGAACAAAGATTTGAAAGAGGTGAGGTTGTAAGCTAAGAGGATATCTAGGAAAAGAATATTCTATGCAAAGAGAAATAAGCAAAATCTCTAATGTGGTTGTATTATTTGCATTTTCAGGAAACTTTGAGAGTACACGGCCACAGAAACATTTTAAGCAAAATAGTATATTAATTAAGATGTCATAGGGTTAACAGAAGGGGATTGTGATGACTAATTCTACGTATCAACTTGACTAGATCACTGGGTTCCCAGATATTTGGCTAAACATTATTTCTAGGTATATCTGTGAAAGTGTTTCCAGATGAATTGAGTTTTCAATTGTTGGACTCAGTAAAGCAATTCACTCTCCCCAATTAGGTGGGCTTCACCTAATCCACTGAGGATCTAAATAGAACAAAAAAGCAGAGGAAGAAGGAATTTGGCCCTTTTTAAAAAAATTTGAGCTGAGTCACTGATATCCTGCTCCTGGTGCTCTTGGTTCTCAAGCTTTCAGACCTGGACTAGAATCTATGTCATCAGCCTATGTGGCTCTCAGGGGTTTGTACTCCAACATAATTATACCACTAGCTTTCCTGAGTCTTCCAAAACAGTCATGGAATGTCTCAGGCTCCACGATTGTGTGAGCCAAATCCTTATAATGAGCGTGCATACGCGCACGTGCGCACACACACTCAAACTCCTATCTCTATTGGTTCTGTGCCTCTGGAGAACCCTGACTCATACAAAGACATAATGGTATATCCTTCCTGGATCTTGAACACCATTACTAGGATTTGACATTTGATTTTTAACTAAGTGAAATGGATGACACTGTGATTTTGAGCAGAGAATGACATATAATTTAAATTTACAAATAATTATCTTAGTTTTGTTTATCTGTTTAAAGAATGAAATATAAGGGAACAAGGAAAAAACTATGAATAACTGCTGAGAAACTGCAATAATCTAAGAAAGAGAGATAATCACGTGCGAGAACTGGATATAATATGGAGAGTGGTGGAATGAACAATATATGATTTTGGATACATTTCAAAAGTAAAGCTGTTAGTATTTTCTGCTATATTGCATGTTAAGAGTAGGAGAAAGAGAGAAATAAATGATACCAAGCATTTTGGTTTGAACACAGTACTGACACTATAGTAATAACACAGCTTTCTATTTTTCATCTTCTCTCTCTTCCTCCTCCTTTAAAATAATTCATAGTAATTTTACCCACATTACAAATCATGTAATTTTTACAACAATCATGTGAGGCAGGCAGAACAGGTATTATTGTTCATATTTTTCAGCTGAGAAAACTAAAGCAGACAAAGAGATATTGCACAAGAAACTTGCTTATAACAGGTTCTTTGACCATGAGTACAAAATTTTCTCCAACTGAGGAAAAGGAAAAATAGGCACATATAAAAGCAAGGAAACCAGAGATTGATTCAGAAAGTGTCAAGACCATCTTGGAGATTCACCAGGCAA
Organism: Pteropus vampyrus; assembly: GCF_000151845.1. Taxonomy (NCBI): domain Eukaryota; kingdom Metazoa; phylum Chordata; class Mammalia; order Chiroptera; family Pteropodidae; genus Pteropus; species Pteropus vampyrus. The sequence goes on from NW_011888835.1 coordinate 1,173,005, forward strand.
AGGGCCACTATGGAAAGATATAGATCTATTCAAAACCATTTTATGAAAGGGGAATCTGGCTTTCTCCAGGCAGGTAGAAAGTGTGAAAGAGTTTAGGATAGATGGGAAGGAGACTTGAGTTCTAGTCTCATAAAGAAAAATAAAACAGGAGAGAAAGAGAGGTGTGAATATGATAGCAAGTATCTTTTTTGTGTACCTGGAGAGTAGAATTACCCTTACAGAGAAGGGGAAGGAAGACGGAACTTACATTACAAACACGGCAGCTCACACAGATACATGTAACTATGATCTTTCTAAGCTGCATGTGCATTTTCAAGGAGAAAAAAAATTAAACCTGGAAAATTCTTTCCTTATCACTGTTTTAGAAATATATCTCACCCTTTGGCTATATATGTCTCCATGGCTTAGGGGCAAAAAAAAAAAAATGTAACAATTAATTTGATTGAACTTCTCATAATTTTAGACTCAAAAAAAAACAACTCAAACTTTTAGATCATCTGCATACTTTTTTAGATAGATCATCTTATAATTCCTACAGGGTATTGGCAATACACATTACTTTTCTGTCAGGGGTCCTAATTTTTTAAAAAAGCAATATTCGCTAAAGGAAACATTCCTAACATTATCATCTTTACACAGGTGGCTAAAAGCAATGGGTAATCACTAGATGTTATTCGATATTACATTTGTTTGGGCAATACTCTCCAAAAAAATCACAACACTGCATCCATATAAAATGATGCTTTAGGTACTGCACACTGTACTAAATTATGGAGAATGTGGGAACATTTATAGAACTTGGTAACTCAATTAAATTTTCTCTATGCTATAAAACTATGATAAATATAAATTATTAGAATAACTATTAAAATAAAATTTGTATAAATGTCCAAATAAAACCTTTTTGAAATAATAATAAATATATTTGCTGCAGTTAACATAATTTTATATCACTGATTAAATAGGATTCATACAATTGTTTTTCTGAATTTTTTGTTAATAGTTTCCTGAATACTTTGAGAATCATCACTGATGAGACATTTTTACTTCATAATAGGTTATAAAAGATTTAAATACATTTTTACAGCCATTCTAATGTGATACAATTTATATTTAAAGACTTACAGTTTGTTCTTTCTTTCATTGACAAATGTAATATTGGTATTTCTTGTAATAATTATGTGGACTATAATATAAAACAATTTGAAAACGATAGTGAAGTTCTAATTTTTAGAATACATATGCATTGGTTAAAATCCAATCTAGATGCCTAGACTAGCCCCACTGCTTCCAAATCCAGCATCTTAGGCAGTGTGTTATGTTTCTTCGGCACTTGGAATTAAAACCCCTACAGCAGTGCAACAGGTCCTTTGTTCACTGTGGGCACAAGCACACTCTGCAGCTGGCTGTTAAGATAGATGTTCAAGTGGCTACATTTTGCATTTAAAAGCCAAGTACAGAGCATAAGATGTTGTTCATTCTTGTTGTCTGGCTGCCTATGAGGATTGCAGGAAATGCTCTTAACCTTTGTTGTTGAGGCAACTCACCAAGTAGCATATTTAAGTGATGGGAAAAGGAATAACAGCTCATAAAGGAGACATCTGAAAACTGTTATGCACCAATATATAAGAATCAGGAGCATGTGGGGTCAGGGAATTCAGAGAGTAGAGGTACAAGAATGAGTGCGTGACATTTTGTAATTTGGCTGTGATGTACAAGAAAAGCTGACACTTGCTGATTGCATATAGCCAGGTAGAAGTTGTAACTGCTGTTAATGGCAACTTTTTCCAGAGAAATACCAAAGATAAATACAAGAATTGAAAATGAGCCAGCAGAGAGTGCAATTTAGGGTGTAATCTTTAGAAACACTGGTTAGAATAAGGAAATGAAAGACTGAACAAGGTTGAAAGGCAATGTAGGGCCACGGGAGGTTTGGAAAGAGATGGTTATGAATGATGAGACTTGAATATGTGTATGGGTTAAGTATATAAAGTTAATGAGAAAAACAGTATAAAGACATAAAAAATAGAGAAAGCTAATAACTAACAAGCAAACACAGGAAATGCATGTGGGAATATATCTTTCCACAATAAGACAGTCTGTCCTCTAAAACTGAAAGAAATCTGGTTAAAAGGGGCAACTCGATATTCTCAATGAAGCAGGAAGTAGAAAAGTATTGAAGGTTTGGTTAGTAGTATACAGGTGAATGGAAGGGAAAACTACCTGTCAGCAAATAATATGATTTATGGGTAGTGCTAAGGGCCAGAAACTTGAAATGAAGTATCTTCCCCATGATGCCAACTTGTTTCTCAAAGAAGATGCCAATTATATTAATAGTAACTGCGGATAAACTGTCTCCTGTGTGTTATATGTAATTTAAAGTTAATTATATGGATTAGTAAATTGAACTCCTACAAAAATCCCATAATCTAGGTAGTACTGTTACACTAATTCTGTTTTGGGGAAACTAAACCATGGTACAGAAAGGCAAAGTAATTTGCCTAAAAGTCTCACTGACAATAAATGGCAAGGTTGGGCTCTGAAACCAGAAATTTGACTTCAGAGTCTCCACACAACTACTGAATTATACTGCTACTCTGTGAACCGAAGCAAATTTCTTTCCGTAAAAATACCATTCATTAACATGATTCTCTATATAGAAAAGATTATATAGGCTAAAGACATCACAAGAACACTACTACACACAATAGGCAAATATGGTAAAGTTCCTGGATACAAAATCAACATTCAAAAACCCATAGCATTTCTACACTCTAATAATGAACTGTCAGAAAAAGAAGTGGAAAAAATAATTCCTTTTGCAATTGCAACAAAAAGAATAAAATACCTAGGAATAAATCTAATGAAACATGTGAAGGACCTATATAACAAAAACTATAAGAATCTATTAAAAGAAATTGAAGAAGATACAAAGAAATGGAAAGATATTCCATATTCTTGGATTTGAAAAATCAACATAATTAAAATAACCTTATTATCTAAAGCATTATACAGATTTAAAGCAATATCTATCGAAATCACATTAGCATTTTTTTTTAAAGAAATAGAACAAAAAAATCATCATTTTTGTATGGAAGCACAAAAGACATTGGTTCGCCAAAGCCATCCTGAGAAAAAAGAACATGCCTGGAGGCATCACTTTGCTGGATTCCAAATTATACTACAAAGCGACAATAATCAAAATGACATGGTATTGGCAGAAAAACAGACACATAGACTAGAGGAACAGAATTAAGAGTCCAGAAGTAAACCCATATTTATATGGGCAAACAATTTTAGACAAAAAAACCCAAAAACATACAGTGGAGAAAAGAAAGCCTCTTCAATAAACGGTGCTAGGAAAACTGGAAAGCCACCTGCAAAAGAATGAAACTAGATTGTTGTCTATCACCATACATCAAAATTAACTCAAAATGGATTAAGGACTTGAATATAAGATTTGAAACAATAAACTGCATAGAAGAAAACATAGGAACTAAACTCAAGGACCTTGGACTTAAAGAGGATTTTATGAATTTGACTTTGAAAGCAAAGGAAGTAAAAGTTAAAATAAATGAATGGGACTACATCAAATTAAAAAGCTTCTGCTCAGCAAAAGAAACTATCAACAAGGTAAAGAGATAACCATCAGAATGGGAAAATATATTTGCAAGCAACGCCTCTGATAAGGGCCTAATATTCAAAATATACAAAGAACTCATACAACTAACAACAACAACAACAACAAATCCAATTAAAAAATGGGCAGAGGACCTGAATAGACACTTCTCCCAAGAAGACATACAAATGGCCAACAAACATATGAAAAGATGCTCAACATCGCTAGCTATGGGAAATGCAAATCAAAACCACAATGAGATACTAATTCACGTCTGTAAGAATGACTATTATTAACAACACAAGTAACAACAAATAGAAAAAAAAAGTAACCCTCATACACTGCTGGTGGGATTGCAAATTAGTATAGCCACTATGGAAAACAGCATGGAGATTACTCAAAAAATTAAGAATTTATCTACCACATGATCCAGTGATTCCTCTATTGTGTATTTACCCCAGAGACTTGAAAAGTCATATCCGAAAAGATATTTGCACACCACTGTTCATAGCAGCATTTTTCACAGTGGTTAGGACATGGAAGCAACCAAAGTGTCCTACAATAGATGATTAGATAAAGAAGCTGTGGTACATATACACAATGGAATATTACTCAGCCATAAGAAGAGATGAAATACTGCCATTTGCGACAACATGGATGGACTTCGAGATAATCATGCTAAGTAAAATAAGCCAGATATAAAAAGTTGAAAACCACATGATATCACTTATATGTGGGATATAAACCTAAAAACAATGAACAAACAGGACAAACAAACAGAGACTCATGGACATGGATAACAGACTAGTAGTTACCAGAGGATAGCAGGGGAGTTTAAGGGGGAGGTAGATGGGATAAAGGGGGTCAAATATGTAGGGACAGAAAGAAATTTAACTGTGGGCAGTGAAGACACAATGCAATATATATATGCCTTACTGTTGAATTGTACACCTGAAACTTATTGGATTTCATTAACCAACGTCCCCAAAATTAAAATAAATAAATAAATAAAATCAATTTTGTCTGGTAAAAACAATGCTGTTGATTAAACTGGAAATGGAGTATAAAGATAAAACAAAGGTACTAAATTTCAGACTGCTTCTAATATATGATAATTTTTATTGGTTATTTGACTTCATATCTATGACTATATTTGTTTCTTCATAAAGTTGACTTATTGAGAAGAAATTGAGTTTTATTTAAAATTATTTTCTTTTAATAGAGTGTGGTCTAGAAATGAGCTTAGTATGCTCATACTGTATTTTTGAAAAAAAAGTTTCACTTAATTGTTTAATGGAGACACATTATCTAAAATATAGAAACATTATATACCTTTTTGGTATTAATTTTGATAAACTAATTCTAAGTTTTGGTAGCAATTGCTGAGTTTTCTTTGGGGTTGATCTCCATGTTTCTAAATATATGAAATAAAGGCACATGTTATTTTTTCTTTAGTATGTTTATATCTATTTCTTATTTTTACTTAATGGTTTTCTTTATATTTCATACCACTAAAAATAACAACCTTGGAGGGAAGAATTTGTGAAGCTCTGCAGGACCTGTTGAACAAATCTGCCTTATAATAGATTACTTCCCACAGAGACTGAACTTGAGAAACATAAAATGATAAAAATGTTATTTTAAAGCTGTCACAAAAGTGAACATCTAAGTAAGAAAAGCTCATCTCTACCCACTACGCCAATTTTTTTTTACAAAAAAGTAAAGTACTCTGACAAATAGCATGATAAATTGCCAAAGTAACAATTTGCTATTTTATTTAAAGAAGAGTAACAGACCACCAAACTCAGCTTCCTTTTTCAACATAAAGTGCAGAGGATGTGATGGCTGTAACTATTTTTACTGTCTAGTTTCCTTCTACATGTCCAAATGCACATCACTGTCTATTGTACTGCATAATATAATGATCATTTCAACCAAGTCTGCTATCCACTTCTTTACTACAGCTTTCTCTTTTATATTTAAACTTCTTGAGTATTCAATCTATAGCTTTTTCAATCCGGTGTGTATTTTTTCACTCCTTCCTCTCCAAATGAAGAGAAATGAGTTGATTATAAAAATGCATAATCTCAGAATCGCCTTTTCCTCCATATCTCTAGGAAGTGGGTCTAGAAATTCCAGGGTATCCAGGAGAAATAAGACTAAGAGGATTGCCAGGACTTAGTGATAAATGTCCAATTTTAGCAAGATCTGACTTTGTGAAACAAGAGTGAATCATTCTCAGCTCCCTCCTAGCCCAATGTCTTTAAGGAAGGCTATGGACAGGTGTAGAAGAAAATGCTTTCTTCTCACTTTAAGCAAATGCGTAAAAGGTCCTCAAGATTATTTTAGCTGGTAGAAAAAAGACAATGAAAGCTACACAATAAAAGGGCTGGACTAGTAACTACTTCGGCCCTGCTGAAGGGAGCTAGGCTGGAGTTCTGTTAATAGTGTCTCTACTCAAGAGATCTTCCTGGGGGCAGAAATGGACCCCCACAAACGCATGAAGCAGTAAAAGCCCAGAGACTAAGCGGGAGTCAAATCAGCCAGTTTGAGAAGTCAGCAAGCAGCAGTTGTGAGAAAATATAGGGGTAGGACTCAGGAAATCTTTAAATGATGTACAAAACTACCCCATGAAGAGGAAGAGCAAAAAATGTGCATCCTTCACATTAAAGATAATCAAAACTAGAACTTAATTGGATTAAACTTAAATAAGTTCTTTCTTATCTATTATCTCTCCATTTTCCTTGGGTCTGGTAAAGCTCAAAGCAATATATGAAAAAAGAAAGTGGGCTATAGCATATAAGTTAGAAAACAAGATAAATAGGTTCCCCTTAATCCCTCTGTTACTGATTATTTATAAACATGACACTGCCCCGAACTATTAGAATGAAGAATCTGGAATGGAAAACACAGAGATTTTGATATATTTTATACTTTACTGGGATACAATTATTTTATATTTCCTAAAACATTAAAAAATTAAGAGGAAGAGTATATATTCAAAGTCTTATACAAGAGCCAGGAAAGAATTCATTAATAGAATAAATCTAAAGAAAGAGCAAGAGTAGAATGCTGATTTTCTGCTTTTATCGATCAAGTACAGCATTTTTTAATGAGCTGCTTACAATTATATTACACAAATCAGAAATATATTATTTCAAATGTTCAATCAGAAACTGAAAAGTCACACTTGCTCCAAACTTATATTTTAAGACAGTTCACTGTTGGTCTATTTTCTTGGGCAGACCTGGTCACATGTTCTACTTCTCATGCAGTGACTCCTCCTTTTAATCTCTGAGGTTATGGGCAACAGTGCCATGCAAGTATAGCTTTTACTAATATTTTGGTATATATTTGGTATATTATTCTGATTAGTGGGCTGCCTCTGATTTCAGTAAACATATCACAAAATAGTAAGCTTGCAAATATTGTCATACCATAAAGCACAGTGTAAGACTGAAGAAATTCCTTATTTTATCCCTTTCTCTTATTTAAATTTATACAAATTATTTCTAGGGAATAAACCAGGTTAAATATTATAGTATACTACTCTGTCCTGCAATGTTTTGTTTCCTCCATCCAAGATAAAGATTATGTAATGGTACAGAGGCATATTAGGTCTCGGAGTTTTGATGAAAATTAAATGAAATAATAGCATAAGAGTAACTCAAAAATAGTAAGCTGTCAATAAATATGAAATACTATTATTGGCACTAATATTATTACTATTGTTGTTATATGCCAAGTCAGGTACTTTCACTGACCCCTAGTATTTTATCTGAACTCCATGGAATTATATCATTAAAATCCTTTTAATGGTAGCAAATCAAGGAAGCTAAATATACTTAGATCTTCTCATTGAAAACAGAATCAAAAATGAATTCACAATAAATATGTTTGCATTGTTCTGATTTTCTGATGTACACAGTTCTGCTCTAATTCTCTCCCATATCCATTATTGAGGGTCTTCTGAAAATTATAGGTAATATATGTTAAGTAAAATTAACATAGGTGATGGGCTTATATTGCAAATTCAATAAATGCTAACATAAAAATTTATCACTTTTCCTAGTTCTTATTAATAGTATTAGTATTATGTATATTCATTTCATAAACATGAATTTGTATTTCAAATTTATATGTTTGTTCTTCATCCTAAATCTAACCAGGACCTAATATTTGATTCTTTAATTTTTTTCCAATTATTCGAAATAGTTAACTATGTGTTGCTTTTTCTCTATATGTTGATTAATTGGAATTCCTGTCCCTCCAGTATCTTCTTTTAAAGTTTTTGTTCTGCTTTTAGTTCTGTCTGATTTAGATACATAGCATCAAGCCTTGTTAAATCCTGAGTTAACTTTTTATAACTGCTGAGTTTATGCAACTGTACTAATACAAGGCAAAAATCTCATATAGTATTTCCATTGTTCTACAAAAATTCATGCAGTCTCAATAGCAAATGCTCAAAATATGCTTTCTGTGATATTTATAACATGATTTTATTGTATGTTACCATTATGTTATTACTAAGCATTTTTAATGAAATTCATGCCCCACTTCACTTCTATAATCGGATCACAATTTTTAGACTTAAAAAAAATTCCAGCTTTTTTTCATTTTTGAAAGTCTTCATTTAATTCTTTGTTTATCTTATCTCAAATAAATCCAAATTTTCTGCTTTCATATATAGACTAGACTTTATAAATCCATCTGATGTTACCTCTATCATTAAATAAAATCAAAATCAGAATTTTGCCATATATTAAAGACTTCTAGTCTTCTCCTCATTCAAAGACAATATGCAATTTCCTTCTTCTTGACCACCTGGATGCTTAAATAAATAGTATGAAGACTATGGAGGAATAGAGAAATAAAGACTTTCACATTAACAAAATGACAGCATTCATTTCCAGAACACCTGGATTCACATAAAGAAACAGAGCGTGCTGGGAATGAATTAAGTAAAGGTAAATTAAAATTATTTTCCTTTCTTTCTTAAAGCTGCATTTTAATAGATTCAAAAGATAACTGTCTAAAGAGAAAATACTAGACAGCTAAGCTATGGGGCTTCCCACTAAGGAGAAAATAGCAATTTACTTTGTGCTCATAGTATATATAAAGGTAAAATACAAGACAAAAAAAATGCAAAGATACGTAAAAGGTATTAGAAATATAATGTTCAAGAAACTTAAACTAAATAGGAATCAACATAATATTATTTTCAGATAGATTGATGAATAAATTAAAGATTAATAGAAGCTAGAAAGAGGATCAGAATACAGACAAAGTGTATTTCACGTTCTCAGTATAAAATAAATTGAGAAGGCTCATTTTACAGATATGATTCTGAAAGGAAAGGAGAGCATGATGTTAAAGTACAGAATAGTATAAGTTATTGTAATCATCAAATATATAAAAGTCCTAAAATATATATACCAAAAGTATATATGATTTCTCAAAGATCTTACCCTTCCACAATTTTGAATTAAGTCAAAATCACAGTAATATTATAAATTTCAAGTTACTAAAATTTTTTCTGTCAGCTCTCTAAAGCCTTTTTAGTCAAAGTGTGCTCTATAATCTGGTAGCATCTTCATCACCTGAATTTTGCTAGAAATGCAAAATCTTAGGCCCCACTCCAAACTTATAATTTAACCAACCTCTAGTTGGTTTTTTATGTAATTAAGTTTAAGAAGCCCCAGTCTAATGTGACTTTAGGTATCTTTAGATAATATCTTTCATGCACAAATGAATGAGTCTGTTCTATTGGCACCATAGTTGTTTGCCAACTGTTAAACCACCGGACATAATACCTACCTGCTAAATACATGTGTGTTGAATAAATGTGTGAAGAAAGAAATGAATGATCTAGTTGGAAACTAACACCTACAATAGTAGTGAATTTGGAATATTTCCAAACCCAATGTCATTTTCAACACTGGAACAAGTTAATATATTTTCTCTTAGTTATAAAATAAAATTGCTTTTCTTTTTCTTTATTTAAACATATCTAATATTAAATTTTAAAATGAATATCATATGTATTAAAGTGTCCATAAAGTATTTTTATTCAAGTTTTCTCTTGATTATGAAATTTCAGGCTTAAATACTAGATAGATTTTTCTGTCATCATTCATTTTGCAACATTTAAAATATTTATTTGCTACTTAATAGTTAATGCTCCTACTTGGTCCCACAAGAGATTTGGGATAGCTAACAATAAAAAAATATCCCTTATACTTAGTACAAACAAATGTTACATTAATGTATAGAGAATTTTCATGTAATTGTGGCTCTACAGTAGAAAGGTTTGATATGCTCTTTAAAAAGTTTCCATTAAAAAATCCAGAATTTAGAGACATACAATAATAATATCAACTAATAGTTAGCTTTGTTTGATTTTTTTCTAATGAATGGCTACACAAAAGAAAAATGGTAACATCTCTGTCCTCAAAGAACTTACTGTTTGAACAGAGTCAATGAGCAATAGATTTTGAAGTGTTTGTTGTTAAGTGTTAAGTTATTATGGAAGAAAAATTGGACTGCTACTCGACATAGAAGAGGAAGGTAAAACAATACATATATGAGAATTTTAATTTATGTTTTCATATTTTCTAGACTTAATTTATGTTAGCTCTTTAGTTCTGAACATATAGAAACAACTCACTCTCCTGAATCTGATAAATTTCAACAAATAAGATAAATGAATTACGGAAACTATGTTTATGAATTCTAGTTTTTCTCCCTATTCATGTGAAATTTGGTAAGTTATTTAAACTTTTTGAGACTCAGTATCTGACTCTAAAAGGAACAATGACTAACTTTCAAGAATGTTATAAATATCAAACAAGAAAGTAAATGAAAATAAATTGCCAAAAATTCTCTTAACTAAATAATTTCTGGCTATTATTGTAATCATTATTATTTTAATTATTTCATGCAGTAGCTTTAGAAAAGTAGAAAATGTACTATACTAAGAAAAAATCTAACTGTAATAAAATGTTTTGAATACGGCATTTTGTTTAAAATTATACAGGAAAACTCATCACAAATCAACATCTAATTATAGAACCATATTGTTAGCACAACATCAGAATATCAAAATTTTAAGCAAAATAACTATCTACTCCTACACTGCAAGGAAATAATACTAATAATTTATTTACTATTAAAGATATAGAAACACTGATTTTTAAAATAATTTACTATAAAGAGATGATAAAAGTGTAAAACCCAACAAAACATATTATGTCAATATGAATGGACTTAGTGATGATGCAAAAGTTCTATTATTCAATTTTATTTATAAATTTTAAGTTATACATACCAAAAAATAACAAGGATTAAAAATTATATAGATATAATTCCTCCATATAATTTTCAAGCTTAGTCTTATTTTGTATATAACTGCCCAATGCCTGATGCTTTCTATTCAAGCATTAACATCCAAATCAAAGTATATAGACATAATTTTTTAATGCAATAGAAAACAAAAAGTAAACATGTTATAAAACATGTTATAGTCCCCCATGATTTCGGGGACTATACAATATTTATATAATTATATTTATATGCGGTTTTTAAAGTGTAAGTTAAATATAATAAAGAAAATCACGAAAAAGTAATATTAATGTTATTCCTACAAGCTTAGACAATTCAATGACAGAAGAATCTAGAATATTGCCCAATATCTTTAGAATAAATAACAAGATATATATCAGGTTAAGAAAGGTACATGGAGTTTACGAGAAATAGCAAAAGTGCTACTCACCCTTACTCTAAAGTAATATACAGTTATATATACATATTTTAGCAGTACTATTAATATATTCATTACTGTTCTTCCTTTAAACAAACATTTTTTCAGTGCTGATACTATGCCACGCTCTAAGCTGAGTACTGAAAATATAGCAGTTGGCAAGATAGACATGACTCCTTCTTTCTAGAGGTGAAAAGCATACAGTCTGGATTCAGATTTCCTGGGTCCAAATCAAGCTCAGCCTCTCACTGACTTTTTGACTTGGGCAAATGATTTAACCTTTCTGTGACTCAGTTTCTTCAACAGTTATACTGGGAGTGACATGATTCCCTCACAGGATTATTCTGGCGATTAAATTACTCATCATGTTGGAAGCCCATGAATACCTGGCACAGAGTAAGTTTTCTGTACTTATGAGCTATTTTCAGTTCAGACGCTGGATAGCACAGGGATCCAAGAACATGGGCTCTGAAGTTAAATCTTGACCTCACCCATTGGTGCAGAGTGAATTGGAGCCTGTTATTTAACCCTGGTGTGTGTCAGGTTTTCCTCTGAAAAATTAAAAATGTTAGCACTTGCCTTAGAAGGGCGATGAGAGATTTGCCTTAGTTTCTGTATATTAAGCACTTTAAAAAATGCCCACCACATTACAGGCATTCAAAAGAATTATCATCATATCACCATCATCATTATTACTGATGACAGATATTAAATTTATTAAAATATAATTAATAAAATATCACATAGTTGAATGTGAAGTATTCACTATGGAACACAAAGAGAAATAGACATATACAATGGTATGTTTTGCATATGTGTGCTTACATTGTTTGAATACATTTTATAATTAAATTTATAATAACAACTTGTACTACCGAGTCTTCCCCCAAAGACAACTTAAGAACTACAGTGACACAAACACCTAAATTCTATATCCACAGAAAATAACACTTTGGAAAGGAGATGAGAAGGGGGAAATGATTGATCATTAGCCCTCATTAATTGTTCCAACTGAGATGGAGATCTTACTAATACATGGTAGTACTCAATGGCCCTCTGAGGCTCATAGCAAGTATGTTCTTCTAGAATGCTGAGGTAAAATTTAAATGAAATTCTTACTTATGTGATATTTTTAATTATTTACTTGGATGTCATCTGAAAAAAAACCTGATAGCCGGAATTTGAGTCTATAAGTCTTAGCTTTCACACTATCATCAGGCACCACATTGTTCTGGAGGAGTAAGGTTCTTTTTTATCTGTAGTCTGGGCCTCTAGGCTGAACTTGTATTACCAAGCATGTTTTCTTCTTAGCAAAACCTCTGTCATTGTTAGTGTGTAGCTTATTACACTATTCCTTTTTTCTTCAGCAAAGCTAGTAAATACATACACACACACACACACACACGCGCACACACACACACATACACACACAGATATACATATATATAATATAAAAAACTTCTATTAGATAATCTTAATATCCATATCTATCATGATAATTTA
>NW_011888835.1:1185935-1216450 GCF_000151845.1 Pteropus vampyrus
TTATTACACTATTCTTTTTTTCTTCAGCAAAGCTAGTAAATACACACACACACACACACACACACACACACGCACACACACACACACATACACACACAGATATACATATATATAATATAAAAAACTTCTATTAGATAATCTTAATATCCATATCTATCATGATAATTTATATTTTGACAGAACTTTTGAACAAACAGTTTATAAAATAGAGAAGGGAGAATTAGAATTTCTCTGCCATGGAAGTAGTAATTTGTCATGTTTTCTGACTTCCTTCAATCTTCTTAATATTTTTGTAATGTTTAGAGGATCACTTATCTTATAAATCCTGACTTACAGAGGCAGAAATTATAATATTTACTCTCGTAATTATAATTTCTGCTGAGGTACTAATGGGTGACATAAATTTCACCAAACCACCATATCCGTGCAAACTGTCGATACAAAAAATGAACACAAAAAAGAATCTGATTCGAGGAATTTATCTTCTGCCTATTCCAGGGATTGGGAGAGTTCATCAAATCAAGGGCTGTAGAGACAAAGCTTCTGGCATCTAGATGCCGGGGTATCAGTGCCTACATTGTACTATTTTATAAGTTGTTACATTGGTGTTGAATAGTGGCATTGTGAGAATTCAGCAGTGCACTTCCTGCATAAGGTGTTTGCTACTTGCTGCATGGTATCAAAGCCTGGGTCTCTGCCTCCCAGATTTTTACCCTCAAATATTGTTTAGTAAATTTCTTACATTATCTCCTTGCAATATTTTTTTTTACCCTACTGTTTGCCCTTGCCCTCTGAACAATTCTGCAAGTATACTATCTATGTATAACTAGTGAGACTGAGCCACAAGAAAAAATAAACCTTGTATTGGTTATTTTGTATGGCTTGGTCTAAAGATAGTGGAACCCAGCTAAAATTAAAGGATGAGACTCTGGAAGATGATGACAAGCATTGTTGAGACTTAAGACTGTCAGTTTAGTGTACACCAGGGCCTGTATCTGCATGATTCTCTTCTCCTTTTCTAAGTTTATTATTATGTGGTTTTGATATGGATCCTATATATCTGCTGCAATATCTGCATTCCAAGAAGAAGAGGAGAAAGGAGAAAGAGGTATGCTACTTGTATCGGGAAAACTGAAATGCATTTCAGGAAAAGTATATCAGAACTTATATGAGGCCAGAGCCTGGCCATTTCTTACTAGAAGGTAAGAAAAAAGAATTTGGAAATAGGTTGGCTAGAGGCCTAACAATACTGGTATTTGACACAGATCTCCCCAAATTATATCTTCTAGAAAGTCATTTTTATCTAGTTAAACAACAAAGTATAGATTCATTTAGGATTCATTTCTACATATAGTATAATTTATATCCACTGGTTTCCATCATTAAGAACTCGGTGTTTTTGCATGTCAAATTTTAGAATAGATCTTAGTACCTTTTAGTTCTCTATGCAGATATATCTTTTTTTATGCAATTATTATAAAAATTTAATTCATCCTAAAGTCCAACTTTCTATCATTGGTTGATACAAAATCTTTATTTTCTGTTTTCCATTTTTGCATTTCTGACATATATAAGTTTAATGCAAATGGTGTTACCTACAAAGTTTTGATGTGAAATACAAATTTTTTCTTTTAAATTATCTTAATATATCACATGTACCTATACTTAATTGAAATAACATTGCGAGGACAGAAATGGCAAGAAACTCTGCTGAAGCTGCTGCTTACCTTTTGGCTTCTAAAAATGCATCAGCATCCATTGCATAGAAATCTGATTTTCTCCTGTCGGAATTCACTGTCAAAGAGAAATGTACAATTGATGAAGCATACAATTCTTTTATTTTTCCAGGTCAATTATCAGTTATTTATTATTTATAACTTGATGTTGCTTTGTTTCAAAGATTATTTGTTTAATTGTTTTTACTATACCAGTAACATGTTTTCTGAAAATAAATTGACTTTTCATGTTTAGAATGCATTTCCTGTAACTCGTGGTTGAAAGAAAGCATCTGTCATAATACGTCAGCTTTTCCTCTTGAATCCCCTAAAGGGATGTTCGGAATCATTAGTTTATAATCAGTTTTTGTTTTTAATTAAATATCAGCCATGTGACTGAGTCAGAGAAAAATAGGATTTTGCTTTTGTTCTCCCAAATAAATAGATTTATGGAAATAATGTTTAGCAGAATACACCGTGGAATATATTTTATAAGAAAAACATCATTTGGAGCTTTTCCTACATAAATTACTTTTAGAAATTCAGAATTGAGAAATATCAAATTTGAAATATTACTGATCAAATAATTGTTATATATTCAGATTTCAATAAGTATAATACATAAATTGATTTTAGTTACAGATAATGCAATCTTTGCTTTATTAATTTATTCAATCGTTTATTCAATCAGCCCACTAACAGATCTGTGAGACTGTGAAAGTATACTGGTGTGTGAGTTTATGAGTTTGTATGTGTCTGTATGTGCTTGTCCACCTGTGTACAAGTGGCACCTGTAATACATTTCTACACATTCAAAAGCTGCAGATGGAATCTAAACTAATATAAACTGTATTGCACAAGTGCAGGTGGCACCATCAACTAGTAACCTCCCCAAAGATATACTTTTATTTTGCTCAATTTAAACATGAGTACAGAAACCTAGTAAGTTTTGTGCTTAATGAGAACATAGAAATTTATGGAGACAACCAAAAATATACATCTAAGAGCATTTATTTTTAAAATTGTTTTGAATAAAGCTACCGATATATTTATTGATCTTGACATGAAACAATTTTATTGGCATATGTGATAAAATAGTAGGTAAGTATGAAATTATAAAACAACTATTCAGATTCAATAAATTTTTAGAAAGCATACATATATACTTTATATATTATACATACATATATATATATCGAGAGAGAGATAAAAAGAAAAAGAAAAAGAAAAAAATGAAGGGAAATTGATAACCAAGTGGACAGCACAAGGCCCACAAAGGATATTAAAATTTTTCCACAAACTGTGTTTTTATGGTCTTTAGACCTTTTATCTTTATGGTAAAACACTTCCAAACCATTATGTTTGCTTACAAAATATGGTTTAATATAATAAAACCAAGATTATTCTATATGTCAGCACAATTATTAAAACTTTCTCCCTTCCCTAATTCTTACTAACACAAAAATTATAGAAAACATTTACATTTTACTTTTTAAATCTTAAATAGGTAAACATTTTTCAAATCTTTATATATTTGTTTTATGTTCTAAGAGAATTCCTTTGCTCCATCTTCTGGTTTAAAAGCTTATTTTTCATTTGTATCAATTCTATCCAGGATTTATCATAACAAGTGTTGTTTCTGTTTCTATATCAGTTAAGATACTTTCAGCTTTGGGAAATAGAAACTGGCTCAATTATGCCTCCAAGTTCCTATTCCTTTGTCACATTGTTTCTTTTGCTTTTTTTGTCTTTTGTTTTACTCTTGCTTTTGGCATTTGTATGATTTTAAGCCTGTTTTCCCTCATGGTTTTAAAATGGCTGCCAGTAGAGTTTGAGGCTAAATAGTTTCAAGTCCAGAAGAAGTAAGGGAAAACGAATCAGCAAGAAAAAACAGAAGTGAACAAAATGTCACCCAAATATCCCTGGAGTATGAACTATAAACCCTCCCACAAAATCAGATTGCAAAAAATTAAGCCACTTTGCTGGAAAATACGACATAATAATTAACATAGATGAATGAAAAGCTCATTCTAGAAAAAAGGAGAGAGTTGTCTTTTCCTTTGTCACATGGGAAAACTGCTGAACAAATATGCTTCTCTGTTAGTAGATGAAACAGCAAAAATGAGTGATGGTAGGCAGCCAACACTCAAATAATTACTCAGCATTTTTTTAAAGTAATGTTTCTTGCTTGTTTCTAGAATATTATCTTATTTCTCCAGTTATATTAATTATGCCCATTTTAATGTCTTAGCATACCATTTTATTAGGATTTTTTTCTGTTATTGTTGATGTTGCTTTTTTGTTCTGTATTTTTTGTTTTCCCTTGGCTGTCTATTGATTTGCTTCATATTGACTTCTGACTGTATGATCATCTGGCACTTGCCCAATGCTGCCAATGTTTTTAAGAGAGAAAAGCCTAAGACCTATGCACAAAAGGTTGGCAGAGTGCAGAACCTCTATATGACATCAAAACACCAGAGATTTATGAAACTGCCTTTACAATAGCTCAGACTAACAACAAATTCTACTTCTCAGAACAAAAGCAACAATGAAATTGTTTCTAACTAAAGAAGAGATATAACTAAACACTCATTAAAAAGTACAGTAATAGAAAGCAAAATTTAAAAAAGAAAAGAGAAAAGAAGGCAGAAAAGTAGATATACAAATATATAATACAGCAGGAAGGAGGAGATTTTAAAGTAGAGGGCAGAATCAATAATGCTAAATGTTATGTAGATTGATGAAAAATAAAAACTCTATAAAATCATTTACCTTGGTCTTTGGATATCACTGGTGTTCATTTAAAACATTATTTTGTTCAGTGATGGCCAGAGATTCTGTTTGCAAAGAATTTAAAGATAAATTACAAAGAAATAAGAAGCAGTATTTACCATCTACATGCATGAAAATATGGCAATAAAATAAAGGAAGTCGAGTATAGCCTGATGGGATGACAAAATTATATAAATATTGTATTGAGAACAAGACAGAAAGTTTACTGAAATATAGTAGTCAAGAAGGAAAGAATGTAGGAGACAAATGCTTAGAATATATGGGTTAAAACAGAATAGGGTTAGATATTGAAAATCTCAGGAAAGTCTTTGGACAGTTATTTCCCATGGAGAATATATACGGTACCTAAATTTACTATATTATTTATTATATATATCAGGAAACTTTTGAGAGTTAAAGTGAGACTATTAATTATTAAAATAAGACACGCACGACCCCAGATTGTCCAGGGAATCCAGGCTATATGGTCCTCTACAACTACATCACAACCGTTTCCAGCATAGGTCAGATTTAATCTGCCAGTGAGCAGATAACTGTTAACCAAACTTTTTTCCTTCTTTGGTACTACTTTTCCAGGTCTCCCTTGGAATTCTGTTGGCTTGAGGTCTAGCAATGATGGACTGAGAGAAGAAACAATGTGACTACTCTCCAAACTGGCCCATAGAAATCTTGAGAAAGGAAATAGACACTGTCTCAAATATAGGAAGTGCAAGAGTAAAAGAATACAGAAATAATTAATTAATTAATTAATTAAAAAAAGAGATCAAGAGCAGAGAACATTTAATTTAGGCCAGATGATTTTATTGTATTCATCCTGCTGAAGTAGACTGAAATTAAAATTATTAGTTAAATAATCATAATTTTAAGAATGATATGATATAGGTGTCAATAGTTTTGTCTGTTTTTATAAATTTGTTTGCAACTTAAGCAGGGCTTGAACTACTAATATCTCAAACATCTAGTTCTGTCTAGTCATATTGTTGACTATTTGGGTGTACTGTGGTGGAAAATTTAAATTCAAACATTACATAAATACTTGTATCAGTCTGGAGATGAACATAATAATAATAATAGATAAAGTACTCTAAACTCATAGTGGGGGAGGAGGATGAAGCAATACATAAACTGCTAAATATATGTTTATAGACTATTATATTCCATCTTTAATGTAAAAAAATACAGGGAAAGCCAAGCTGAAAGGCTACATACTGTATGATTCCAACTATATGATATTCTGGAAAAGGCAAAACTATGGAGATAGGAAAAAGACAGTTGGTTGCCAGAGGAGGGAGAGATGAATAGAGTACAGAGGATTTTTATGGCAATGAAACTATTTGGTATGTATAATGGTGGATATATGTCATTATAACTTTGTCAAAACCCATAGAATGAACAACATCGACAGTGAACCCATATGTAAACTATGGACTTTGTGGGATAAAGTAGTTCCATGTAGGTTCATCAATTTTAACAACTTTACTGCTCTGGTAAAGGATATAGATAGTGGGAAAGACTATGGGCGAGGGTCTCAGGAGATGGATGGGAATTCTGTACTTTCTGCTCAATTTTGTTGTGAACCTAAAACTGCTCTAAAAATAGTCTACTAAAATATTTTAAATGCATGGCAAATGAAAACACCAATTGAAGCATTTTAAAAAGTTGTAAATTGTGTAGAATTTTAATAGCTGCTTAAAATATTCAATAGTTTAGAAAAACCAGTAGGTGTCTCTCATGCTTTACATATTTTTTTAAAAAATATGATCTCAAAAACGAATGCAAATATTAAGGAGAAAACAGTAAAATAGCAAAATAAAAATAATAGCATCTTTTTCTTCAATTTTTGGCTAAGAGGGTGTTATCTTTTAGTATGAACAAACAATATACTATATAACTGATAGAATATAAGCTTAGACAATCCTTGACTTGTGTAGTACTTTTGAAGAGCTCCCATTTTACATTTGTAACATTACTTCTGTTAAAATTAATGAAGCTCCATACAAATTTACAGCATTTAGAAATCATGATTCCTACATGTATTATTTAAGATGACTATCACATTTAATCAAGTTCATCATATTTCACAATGCATAACTTGGTTAATACCTTTTTTTTACATGCGTCACCAAACTAAACAGACACAACTGTATTCATAAAATTCACAAACATTCCTTAGGCTATGAAAAAGGCTCTGCTTTCAAGAAGAGGCAATTTGCTTGCCCAGTAGGTGCCTAACTGCACGGACTTGATTCCAAATTCTATTATGAGATACTAATGACCACATGCACTTGGAGATGCAATGCAAAGAAGTCACAAGAGTAAATGTCAAGTATTTGGAGAAAAAGTAAAATGGAATGAAATATATGTTATTAATGAAGCAAAGAGTGAAAAGTATGGAAATGTAATTTAAGGATATAAAATTAGAAAAGAAATCATTTTTTTAATTGCCAGAGTTGCATTCTTCTTCAGACTTTTGTAGGTGCGGAGGTTAATGTTTAAATAAGTTTGATTTTTAAAATTGTAATCATAGCTCAATGGATAAAAGGATCTTGCTAAATTTTGGTTATGAATGTATCTGTGAAGAATGACAGAAACATCCTAATTAATAGGAATTGGCCTTATTTCCCTTAATCTACACTTAGAAACTATTGTTTATTAGAACACAAAGATAATTACAAATTGTGGGCTCTACCTGGGTCAATTAAATTTGTTATTTTCACATGGCTAAAGGATGAAGATGGTTGTATACAACTCAACACAAGAGAAGCAATGGAAAACAGGGAGAAACCTTGTTTCATTAAGTCTTTTGTAGTTTTGTGGTACTAGTAAAGTACATTGATTGTTCTGAAGCTTAGTTTCCTTACCAGTAAAATGTAAGTGGCAGGAACATCAATAAGAAGGCAGAATAAAAAACCCTTAACCCTCCTTCTCCCCATGGAAATTGATTCAACTATACATGGACCAATTGCATTTGTGAGCAATCTGGGGACCAGTTGAGAGACTTCTGAACCTTGGGTGAGTGCAAAACCAGCTATATAGAATTTGGTAGGAAATTTTGTGGAGGGAAGTAACTCTACTCTTAAAAGAACTACATATGGTTATATATGTAGCCCAAAGTTTGTAATTAAGTTTGTGTTTTAATAAACTATAGTTTTTAAATTTAGATCAAGATCTCCAGAAAATTTTCATCATACGTAACTGAAACTATATACTTATTGAACAGCAACTCCCCATTTCCCTCTTCCTCCAGCCCCTGGGACCCACCACTCTACCTTCTGTTTCTATGACTTTGACTACTTTTGGCATCTCATATAGTTGGAATCATGTAGTATTTGTCCTTCTGTGACTGGCTTATTTCACTTAGTGTAATAACTTCCAGGTTTCCTATATTTTTGCAAATGGTAGAATTTCCTTTTTTTTTTTAAGATTGAATAATATTCCATTATTATGTTTATAACACATTATCCATTTATTCCTTGATGGACATTCAGGTTGCTTCCACAACTTGGCTATTATGAATAATGCTGCAATGAACATGGTGGAGCTAATAGCTTTTCGAGATCCTGATTTTAATTATTTTATATAAATATCTAGAAGTCAATATGCTGCATGGATCACATGATAGTTCCATTTTTAACTTTTTGATGAACCTTCATACTATTTCCCTTACAGGATGAACCATTTTACATTCCCACCAACAAATTCCTATTTCTCCATATACTTGCCAATATTTGTTATCATATTTTTTTCTAATAGCCATCTTTACAAGTGTGAGGTGATATTGTTGTCTTGATTTGCATGTTCCTGATAATTAGTGATGTTAAGCACCTTTTTATATACCTGTTGGCTATTTGTATGTCTTCTTTGGAGAAATGTCCATTCAAGACCTTTACTCATTTTTTAATCATGTTATTTTTTTCTTGTTTGTTTATTTGCTATTGAGCTGTAGGTATACTTATATAATTTGGCCAATAGCACCTTATTAGATATGTGGTTTACAAATATATTTTTTCTAATTTTTCAGGTTTCCTTTAGTGTTATTTGGGAAAATGATGAAATTGTTTCTAATATTAACCTGGAAGAAAAAGTAAATGTATTTAAAAATATACCATTAAATAAACAATAAAGTGGAACAATAAGAAACTAGTTAAATTTTTATTAAAGTAATAATGTTATAATATGTGATTTATAATTAGCAAAATATTTGCCTTTAAAAAGACAGTTATAATCTTAAATTAGAATAGCTATTCATAGAAAGTGTTACATGTAAAATCTAAGTAATATATAAAGGAAGACATTGTGCAGAATTGTTTTAAATATCTCACTAGTCCAATTTTTTAATTAAAAACATTTTAATGATATTTTAAATTTTTCTATATTCCTACTAATATTACCAATTTAATAAAATGACATTAACCTAATATTATCATCTAAGTTTCAGGAAGAAAAAAAGCACGATTTTAATTATACTGAAAAAGTAAATATTTGTCTTTGATAGACTCCCTCCCTCCAATGTTCAGCTTTACACATCTCTATTACATCTAAATAAAAATTAAAGATCAAATCCATGTTCAAAAAGTCCATTAACTATAAATTAGAAATTTACTTGTGAAATTCAGTTTGGGGTATCACTTAAAAAGAGAGAATGGGAAGTGAGAAGATGCTTCAAAGATCTTTATTTATAGTATTCCATTATAATATATATCTACATCATGAATATGTTACAATAAAATAATATCTCTTCATTATTGGTTAATGCACACCTTTTATATTATTATTTGTAATTTTTACTTAAAATTTGTTATTCAAAATTGTGATAGGCTGAATAATTTGCCCCCCAAAATGTGCCTGTCTTAATCTCCAAAATCTAAGAATATCTTACTTTACATAGCTAAAGCAACTTTGCAGATATGATCAAGTTAAGGAACTTGAGATGGGATGATTATCCTGAATTGGCTTAATGTAATTAAAAGGGTCCTTATAAGGAGGAGTCAGGAAGGTCAGAGTTAGAGGTGAGGTGATGACAGGAACAGAGGGAAGGAAGAAGATGTGATGAAAATAGAGGTCAGAGTGATTCAAGGCTATTAGCTCAGAAATGCAGCCGGCCTCTAAAAGCTGGAAAAGACAGGGAGGGAAACAGAATTGATTCTCCTTTTGAGACCCTAGAAGGGAGGCTGCCTGCTGACCCGTTTTAGATTTCTGACTTGTAGAACTATATAATAATAAATTTGTGTTGATTTAATTTTGAAAATTGTGGTAATTTATTACAGAGCAACATAATTAATATAGAAACATACGTAAATCTTTATACACAATTATAAATATAAACACACTAAAAGTAAATTGCTTGCACACACATTCACAGATGCATATATTCACACATGCGTACACACACAGAATTTGTTGACTTGATTGACCAGATAGGCCTTCTTCATTTTGTGTGTCTGGGTGTGTATGTGTGTACCTGTGTCCATTTGTAATTAAGATAAACTGCAACTTCAGATTTTGCCTCGATCCACCGTCGTAACATCATATCATCATATCCTAGTATTATACCTTCAAGAAGGAGGTGGAAGAGGAAGAGAAGAAAAAGGAGTAAGAGAGGAAGAAGGGAGATGGAGGAAAGGAAGAAACACAATCCTTTAATCCAAAAATTGTTAAATATTTAAAGACTTGTTTAAAGTAATCTGTTTAAACAACTGTAAGACAATCTATAAATGACTATTTATCAGTGTCTTCACCATAGCAGGAAAGGAAGAGGAGACTGTAAATGGACAATAAACTTGATAGACTTCATAAATTTTCTTTGGGTTAAATGTTTGCTTCAATTAGCCCATAACAAATAGATGCTACTGATTAAAAAATATATATATTTTCATGCAGCTGCAAAGTAGACAATCTGCTACATCAGAAATACAAAGGTTTTTTTAAAAATTCAACTGACTGTGAAAGGACATTTTGTGCAGAGAACACACTAATTAAAACATTACTACATGGTTCCTATTTAAAACCTTTCTATGTCACAATATTGGATAGTTCCATAGATATTTGTCAGTTTCTTAATAAGTCTATTTTAGTTTTTAAGTTAAAAAAGACCAACCTTATAACATTAAAAAGATTTACTTTTACTTTGTTTTTCTTTAATTTGTATATTTGTTTTATTCACTACTGCTTTCAATAGCTCATCAAAATATAATAGTTGACTTTGATTAAAACACTTCATAAAAACACAAATGTAAATGTTTCTAAGTTAGGAAATGAATAATCATGAAGGCTTTTGTTTATAAAGAAAGAATTAATCCTATTCAATATCTACAGGATCAAGGGAGATTTATGGGATTTCAATAATTCACACAAACTGAGGTAAATTTAGAGCAACAAGCAGGGTAGTTAAGAGATATGGAAATAGATTTTATATGGATAATTAAAAATCCCAGCCTTATTTGTCATGTACAAGACAAAATTCTGAAATGAGACAGAATAACCAAAAATACATATTTGATGGAATAAAATTAACTCTCTATAGCCACAATTAATAGAAAATATGAATCAGTTTGAGGTAGAATTTCAAAGAGTATGACTATTCAAAGAGCATATATTTAAACTCAGGGAATCACAAGTTGCAGAGATGTGGAGTAATTCAACCATATAGTGGATGCCCCTTCCCAGAAATGTTACGGACTGGACTGTATCAGAAAATTTCCTGTTACATTGTGCCAACTATTAACTATAAAGACAAATATAAATTAAAAGTAAGAGTCTTAATTATTTTTTTGAAATTAAGGGGAGATATCTCCCCTTTTTTGAGCATTTACATAAGAAAACCTAAAATTTTAAGTAATTTTTCCTGTCTTTGGAATAAATATAAATTATTTGAAAACAAAACCCATTTGGCTTTTGTGAGCCTTATGAACCTGAAATATCTTTCTCAAGGACCTAGGAGCCATCTCTTTTAAATGTAAACATCAAGGAAGATAACACCTATTTCCCAGTATGGGGGCAGTTTGGAGCCTAGAGCCTAACTTTAATGGGCACCTTGTTCTAAGTTGCAAACTTACCTTCTCTCATAAAGATAATTTTTTTTCCAACTTGCATAGAGTCTATAAGCTAACACAGACGGTTACCTCAATTACTATGTAAAGTTGGTATGAACTATGTATGACAGATAGGGCTGTCAGGTCCTTTTCCTTGAGAACTAGCTATTGTTTATCAAGAAAACATGAATGCAATGGGTTGTATCTGCTTCGTGAAAATTTCCTCTCTGTGAAAGGCATTGTCAAGAGAATGAGAAAGTAGATCACAGGCTGGGAGAAAATATTTGCAAAAGACACAGTGATAAAGGACTGTTATCCAAAATATGCAAAGAACTCTCGAAACTCAAAATAAGAAATAACCTGATTTATAAAATGGCCTAAAGACCTTAACAGACCCCTCACAAAAAAGATATACAGATGGCAAATAAGCACATGAAAGAATGTTCCGCACCATTTTTCATTAGAGAAATGCAAATTAAAACAATAAGATTCCATGAAACACTTACTAAAATGGCCAAAATCTAGAACATGGACATCAAATGCTCGCAAGGATGTCTAGCGAGAGGAACTCATTCATTGCTGGTGGGAATGCAAAATGGTATAGCTACTTTGTAGGACAGTTGGCAATGTCTTACAAAACTAAACATATTCCTACCATAGAAACCAGCAATCATACTCATTAATATTTACCTAAAAGAGTTGAAAACTTATGTTCACTCAAAAATTTGCAAACTGATGTTTCTATCAGCTTTATTTATAATTGCCAACATTTGGAAGCAACCAAGATGAACAGATAAACTGTGATATATCCAGAAATGGAAATTTATTCTGGCTAGAAAGAAATGAACTATCAAGCCACACAAAGACATGAGGGACCTTGAATGCATCCTCACCAAGTGAAAAGGGCTATCTGAAAAGGCTTTACATTGTATGAATACAGAACTATATTACATTTTAGAAAAGGTAAAACCATATGGACAGTAAAAAGATCCATCATTGCCTAGGGTTAGTGGGGAGGGATAAAAACATATGGAGAATTTTTAGCATGGTGAAAATATACTGTGTGATAATATAATGATAGGTACATAATTATAACTTTGTCAAAACCCATAGATTGTACCATATCAGGTATGAACAGCAATATAAACTATGGATTTTGGTTTATTATGAAGTTTCAGTGTAGGTTCATCAACTGTAACAAATGTTATTACTCTAGTGGGGAATGTTATCAATGGGGAGGCCGTGCATGTGTGGGGCAAGGAATATATAAGATATCTCTATCTTCTTCCCAATTTGGCCGTGAACCTAAAACTGCTTTAAAAGTAAATTCTTAAAAATATATATCTATAATATAAACACACCAATCATTAAATTGATATTGATAGCCATACTACTATCTGACCTATAAACACCATCAAATTTTACTTCATATCCAATAATAATATTTATAGCAAAAACATCCTTCTAGGATCACATCTAATATATATTTGTCAGGTGTCCTTAGTCACCTTCAATCTGGAAAAATTCCACAGTATTTCCATATATTTCATAATCTTAATATTTTGAAAACTACAAGCTTGCCATTTTATTATGTTGTTAGGTTTTTCTGATATCTATCCTCCCCTCCCCTCTGCTTATACTCTAGGTATACAATTTGGGGCAGGAATTTCATAAAAGTATATATTTTATCAGGTGCTATAATATTTTGATTTCTTCCATTACTGGTGATGATCATTTTAGTCACAAGGTTAAGGTGACATCTGCCAGGTTTCTCCAGAGTAAGTTACTAATATCATATGTATAATTAATAAATGTGTTGTAAGATCCTTTGAAACTATTACTGTATTTTCATCCAACAATTTTAGCAACTATTGATGATTTTTCTCTTGTCAGTTGGAACTACTATGGGTTTCAAATGGTGGTTCTCTCATTCCAGTAGTTCTTATACAGTTTATTAGCTGACATTCTACAGTAAGAAAGAAATTTCTTATCCCACACTTATTCACATATTTATTTATTTGAGCATAAACTTATGAATCTTACTTTATCCAGTAGGTTATAATCTGACACTGTTATTACATACGTTGAAATTCAAATTGCCCCATATTTTGTAAGCACATCCCATGCAAACTTGCTCCTATGTGATTTAAAAATTTTTACACCATTCTTCAAGTATTTCTTACTTTCTGGACACACACACACACACACACACACACACATACACACACACACAACCACATAGCTTTGTCTGTTTATACTTTAGTTATTTTTTTATTTCTATAGCCAAAACTTAAGTTTTTCAAAGCCAAGGATGTTGCTGCTTAATATTTTTTTGTTTATTCCAGATAACTTCACTCACTGGTTTGCTTGCTACAGATACTTAGTGTGATAGCTAATTTATTGGCTTTGCTAAAGTGTCTTTCCTAAGGCAGAGGAGAATAAAGCTCTAGGTCTATACCCAGTCTATTTGTGGCCTCACCGTTGATGCTGAATCCCACTACTAATAGTGCACAGAGGCTATGAATAGGGAAAGGTGTAGGTGGTAGCTTTTGAAAATATATACCACTGTTCACCTGATTGCCTTCTTTCTTTTCTCAGTTCTTAAGAACAAACAAACAAACAAATAAACAAGTACATAAATAGATAAATAAATAAATATAAAATAAAATAAAGTAAGTATATAGGTAGAAACTAATACTTAAATACATCCTAATTTATTTGACTTTGATATAGTTTAGCCACTTAAACCCTCTGAACTTATTTCCCATCTCTAGATTTATAAATAAGAAAGTTTTACTGATCCTTTCCAGCCTCAAAAATCCAGTGAGCCAAAAGTTGTCCAAACTATTGTTTCATCTTTGAGTGAGACTGAGATATCAAGAATCAGAAAGAACACAGACTCTTCAAGGATTTTGAGATTAAGAAATTGAAGTAGACATGTCAGTTACAGGGAACAGACAAAACCAGTGACAGTATTTGAGGCATTAAGGACCATATGCTGTCTGTGAGGTTCATATAAAGCTATCTAAGCGGAATCTATAAAGAAGGTCTTTCTCACAGACATAACTAAACTTCCTTTTGGCTAAATTTTAAACAAATTTCTATAACACCTATGTGAGAAAAATCTCATATTGTATTAATTTTTCAGAAAGGCTTGTTTTCATGCACCATCAAATAAACAAATAATATTTCACTTTTTCCAAATTTTATTATTTCATATAAAATCAACACCTAGCATAGTTGAGAGAAATTCCTTATTCCAAAATAAAATCAAGATTCTTACAAACTGTGAATGACAGAGTTATTTTACACATTCATAATCTGTAACTATTTTGAAGTATGTGTAATAATATACATACTCTAATCTACTCTCTTTTCTTGACTTCAAAACAACTGGCTTTCAAATTCAAATAAATTTCTTTAACATGAACTGAGTGTAGAAATTTCTTATATCCAAAAATTCACTGATTTCATATTTATTGTTTCAACATTTCTTTTGTTTATACTCAGAATATGTTTAAAAATGTTAGTATCAATTTTACAAAATAAAGAAGAAACACATTAATAAAACTAAAAATATATGGTATGTATTATGACTATGGTTTCATTAAAAATGCTGATACATAAAAGACAAGTGAAAACATTCCAAAAGATATTATAATTTTTTAGTAAGAAAATATCTATTTGAAAATTATTGATTTTAAGTAAAGAATAACACAATTTTATTCTATTCTGTCATAATCCCTTGATTTTACTACTAGAAAGGTAATCCCTTTTGGTACATATCTCAAGTTATTCTCTGGTGCTGAGCTGGATTCTTAAACTGCAACCAGTTGAGCTGGGATTTGGAGTTGACCTTGAACACCACATTAGCATATGCTTCAACAAGTTTCTTCCATTGACAGATGACAATTTTGTAATGCTGTTTTCACATAAAATAGTTCTTGAAAAGTTTCATTTCATTTTAAGTATTCAAAACTCAATAAAGCTTAATAAGCTGGTTAGTTAATATATTAATAGCATTAGACAAAGCAAATGAGTAAATTAGATCTGTATATATGTGGGGCTTATTTATTTGGCTTATTTCTCGTTTTATAATATCTAACTTCTTTTTTAAAATAAATTTTGTGATCCATGTACCTAAACTTTGACTTTTATATATTCTATTTTAGTTTCTAAATATGATTTTTCTTTTCCTATTACCAAAATGTAGTTTTTACAGTATACCCTCTAGTTTTATGAGCATTCTTTACTATCAGCATCTACATGCTTTCTAAGAACATAGCAGTTTTTTATCACAAAATGGTAAGTAAAATTTTCTCAGAATAAAGGTCTTCATTATAACAGTTTAAGTTCCTATAATTGTTGGTATTTTTCTTTTCTTTTGAATAGTTTTCAATAATTCAATATGGGTTTGGCCTGATGAGTGACATCAGAAGCATGATGGCGCAAGGGGTCCGTTGCTCGCTCCCCTTGAGATTACAACAAATTGAACAGCTATAATCCAATGGAAAATTCACAGCCTAACACACAAACACTTCTGAGAGATCTGCACATCAAAGCATCTGAAAGTAGGCGAGTCAGGTGAGCAATGGAGGAAAAAAGGGATAGGAGCAAAGACGGGTGCTGAGGATGCAACTTAGTGCTCCCTGTGGGACTCGAGGAGAAGGGAGGAATCAGGGTGTCTGGTGTACTCTCTGTAGCCCCAAAGATTCCTGCTCTAGTGATCAGCATATACTACAGCAGGACTCAGGGATCAGAGCAGAGACAGAACACAGAAGTGTGACAGCTGTGTTCTAATAGCCTTATTTCCCAGCAGAAAATGGAGTCATGGAGCCTGGCTGCCTCCCCGCACCTTTCCAGGGCTCATCTCCTCTCACCCTCCCTGAGCTAGCAGCAGGACCCAGGGGAAACTGCTGCAGCGAGAGTTGGCCTACACTGCAGGGAGTCTGCAGCCCTCGGAACTAAGGAGACAGCTTTTGAGTGGCAGATGCACACTGCAGCTGGTCCCAGTGACAGGGCTGGGTATAGAGGTGAGATAAATGAGGCCTGATGGTCGCCATTACTAGGAGGAAAATAGCCTTTGGCACACAAGTGGTGTGTCCTAACCCACCCTATCTCTATCTATGGAGGCTGATCTTGGCAGAGGCACTTGGAGCACCTCAGGCAGCACACTGCATCTGGCCACTGGGACAGCATCTTCAGCGGTTCTTCAGGGGTTCAGCACCCTATCACCCACCACATTCTCCTACTGGGGTGGAGTCTTGGGATCTAGGCGACCTGGTCACAGTGGCGACACAAACCTCCCCAAGGAATAAAAGGCTTTTTTTTTTTTTTTTTTTGGTCACACAGCAGAGATGCTGGAGGCCTAAGCAGTGCAGGCAGCTTGCATGCCACCTACTACAAAATGCAAGAAAAACCTCTTGTTCATCTGCTAAAGAGGGATCACTATTAATAATAATATTTTTTTTTTAAAAAAAGTAGAGTTTATTCCCATAAATGCCTAGCGGAAGAAATAATTCATCAAGTACCATAAACAACCAAGGTAACAAGGCAGTTCAGAAAGAAAATGAAAACCTCTAGAAAATAAAATTAAAGATATAGAAATATGTGATTTAAATTCAAGATCACAGTTCCGAAAAAAAATCAATGAGATGCAAGAAAATTCAGATAGGTAGTTCAATAAACACAGAAATAAAATCAATGAACAAAAGGAACATGTTTCCAAAGAGACTGAAACTTTAAAAAAGAATCAAATGATCTTCTGGAGCTGAAGAACTCAATACAAGAGATGACGAATAAAACAGTGACCTTAGGAAACAGAACCAACAAGATGGAGAAAATAATTAGTGATAGTGAAGACAGAAATCTGGAAATGATGCAGATAGAAGAGATTTGAAAGTAAAAAAAAAAAACAAAAAACAAAAAAACCTCTAAAAGAACTATGTGACTCCACCAGGAAGAACAATATAAAAATAATGGGAATACCAGAAGGAGACAAGAGGGAAAAGAGAACAGAGAGCCTATTCAAACAGTTAACGAGAACCCTATTTAAACAAATGTATGGATAGAACTGGATCTTTGAATCCAAGGTGTAAACAGAACACCTAATTTCAATCCAAAAAAAGTCTTCTCCCAGGCACACTATATTAAAACTGTCAAAAATTAATGACAAAGAAAGAATTCTCAGGCCTCCAGAGAAAAGAAGATGGCAACTTGTAAAGAAAAATCCATTAGATTATCATTGAATTTTTCAGCAGATATTCTACAAGCTAGGAGGGAATAGAATCAAATATTCAAACTATTGAAAGAAAGAAATTACCAGCCAAAAATACTATATCCAGCAAAGTTCTCTTTATATATGAAGGAAAAATAAACACCTTTACAGAATACAGAAGTTGAGGGAATTTTCCACCACAAGGGCTGCATTACATACTGAAGGGCATTACCGTACATAAAACAAAAAGACAAAAAGTAAGATGAGTAAAATGACTAACAAACAGTAGAAACAGGAAATTGCAACCCTTATTCAGAATAGGATATTACACACTTAAATACTACATAATGGTTAAAGGAGAAAAAACATTTTATTTTTTATTACTATTATTTTTTTTAGGCGAGACAATCCTTGGTTGACTCGACAGATTGCAAGGACCTTGCCTGCTTATTTTTTTATTTTTTACGCCTACAGCACCTGGTCTTCCTAGGTGGTCTCCCATCCAATTACGAACCAGGCCCAACCCTGCTTAGCTTCTGAGATAAGACAGGATCAGGCTCGTTCAGGGTGGCAAGGCCATAGACAGAAAAAACATTTTAAAAAGAGAAGACAATAGCTACTGCAACTCAGAAATGAACTCACAGAATAAATAGGAATAATATGAGATATGATTTGAGTATAAATAGGAACAAAAACAGAAGAGGGGAGGGAGTAAAAGTCTGAATTTGCAAAGGGGAATGGAAATAAGATAAATACAGAAGAAAAAGGAGTACTGTGTATATGAAGTTTTCTTTTACATAAATTTAATGGTAACCGTACACACAAAATCCAGATCTGAGATATGTAACATAAAAAAAGGAACAGGGGGAAAAAATCATAGAATACCACTGAACTAAAATAATAGAGAGAAATACAAGAGTAAAGAAACAATGGAGACACCGAGCTACTAGAAAACAAAAGATACAATGGCTATAGGAAAATCTCATATATCAATAATCACCCTAAATGTAAAAGAACTGAACTCACCAATAAAAAGGCACAGAGTAGCAGATTGGGTCAAAAAACAAAACCCAACCATATGCTGCCTTCAAGAGACACATCTCAGCTGCAAGAACAAATGTAGATTCAAAGTGATAGAGTGGAAAATGATACTCCAAGCAAATGGCACCCAGAGAAAAGATTTATGCTTGAAAAAATAGACTTCAAGATAAAAAAGGTAACAAGAGACAAAGAAGGACACTTCATAATGATAAACAGGCAGCACACTAAGAAGACAAAACACTTATCAATATATACGCTTCCAATCAGGGAGCACCAAAATATATAGCAGCTACAATAGAACTAAAGGGAGAAACTGACCAAAACACAATTATAGTAGGAGACCTAAATACCCTATTGATATGGATAGATCATCCAAACAGAAAAGCAATAAGGAAATATCAGCCTTAAATGACACATTCAACCAACTGGGCATAATCAACATTTATAGAACCTTTCATCCCAAAACAGCAGATTATACATTTTTCTATAGTGCACAAAGAACATTCTCAAGGATAGACCATTATGTTGGGACATAAAACTAGCCTCAAAATATTCAAGAAGATTGAAATAATACCAAGCATATTCTCTGACCACAATGCTTTGAAACTGGAGATCAACTGCAAAAAGAAAGTGGGGAAAAAACTCCAAATATGTGAACATTAAAGAACATGCTAGTAAGGAATGACTGGCCAAGGAAGAAATAAAAGGAGAGATCAAAAGATACATAGAAATGAGCATGAAAATACAACACATCAAAACTTTGGCAATACAGCAAAAGCAGTAATAAAAGTTCATATCATTACTGGCCTATCTCAAAAAATGAGAAAAATATCAAATAAACAACCTAATATTACCTTAAAGAACTAATAAAAAAACAAATAAAATAAAGCCCAGAGTCGGAAAAGGAAGGGAATAATCAAAATTAGAACAGAATTAAATGAAATTGAGAACAAAAAGACAATAGAAAAAATTAATGCAACAAAGAGCTGATTCTTTGAAAAAAATCAATAAAATTGATAAACTCCTGCCTAGACTCACTAAGAAAAAAGAGAAAAGTCACATACAAAATCAAAAGTGTAAGAGAAGTCAGGACGTACACCACTGAAATACAAAGGATTATACAAGTATATTATGAGAAATTACACATTATCAAATTCAATAACCTAGAAGAAATGGACAAGTTCTTAGAAATATTCAATCTTCCTAGACTGAATCGCAAAGGACTGGAACATCTAAATAGACCGATCAACAGTATAGAAATTGAAACAATCATCATAAACCTCCCAAGAAGTAAAAATCCAGGAACAGATGACTTCACTATTAAAGCCTACCAAACATTCAAAGATGATTTAATACCTGTTCTTTTCAAACTCCTCCAAAAAACTGAAGAAAATATACCTCCTAATTCATTTTATGAAGCCAACATTAGCTTGATACCAAAACCTGGTAAGGATAACACAAAAAAAGAAAACTATAGACCAATATCTCTGATGAATACAGATGCAAAAATCCTAAACACAATACTAGCAAATCAAATACAACAATATGTTAAAAAAATTATATATAACAATCAAGTGGGGGTCATTCCAGGGGCACAAAGATGGTTCAACATACACAAATCAATCAATGAGATACACCACATAAACAAAATAAAGGATAAAAACCATATGATCATATTAATAGATGCTGAAAAAGCATTTGATAAGTTACAGCATTTATTTATGATTAAAACACTTAATAAAATTCGTATGGAAAGAAAGTACCTCAACATAATAAAGACAACATATGACAAACCCTCAACTAACATTATACTTAATGGTGAAAACCTGAAAGCTTTCCCTCTAAGATCAGAAACAAGAAAAAGTTGCCTGCTCCCAACACTCTTATTCACTATAATATTGGAAGTCTCAGCTAGAATAATCAGGCAAGAGAAAGAAATAAAATGCATCCAAATTGGGAATGAAGAAATCAAATTGTCACTTTTTGCAGAAGACATGATTCTCTACGCAGAAAACCCCGAATACTACACCAAAACACTATTAGAAACAATAAACAAATACAGTAAAGTTTCAGGATACAAAATCAATGTACAAAAACCCATGGCGTTCTTATACACTAACAGTGAAATTTCAGAAAAAGAAATGAAAAAACAATTCCTTTTGCAACTGCAACAGAAAAAATAAAATACCTAGGAATAAACTTAACAAATCATATGAAGAACTTATTCACTGAAAACTATAAGGCATTGTTAAAAGAACTGAAGAAGACACGAAGAAATGGAATGATATTCTATGTTCATGGACTGGAAGAATCAACATAGTTAAAATGGTCATATGATCCAAAGCAATATACAGATTTAATGCAACCCTATCAAATCTCAATGGCATTTTTAAAAGAAATAGAATAAAAAATCATCAGATTTGTATGGAATCTCAAAAGACCACAAATAACCAAAGCAATCCTGAGAAAAAAGAATAAGGCCGGAGGTATCACCCTGTCTGACTTCAACTTATACTACAAAAGAACAGTAATCAAAACAGCATAGTATTGGCAGAAAAACAGACACAGAGACCAATGGAACAAAATCGAGAACCCAGAAAGAAACCCAAACATACATGGGCAAATGATTTTTCAACAAGGGAGCCAAAAATACACAATGGAGAAAAGAAAGCCTCTTGAATAATTGGTGCTGGAAAACTGGAAAGCCACATGCAAA
The DNA here is from genome assembly GCF_000151845.1 of Pteropus vampyrus. Classification (NCBI taxonomy): domain Eukaryota; kingdom Metazoa; phylum Chordata; class Mammalia; order Chiroptera; family Pteropodidae; genus Pteropus; species Pteropus vampyrus. The sequence goes on from NW_011888835.1 coordinate 1,207,449, forward strand.
ATAATGAAACTAGACTGTTATCTTGTCACCATATACCAAAATTAACTGAAAATGGATCAAAGACCTAAACATAAGACTTGAAAATATGAAATGCATAGAAGAAAACATAGGTATAAAACTTGTGTACTTTGGATTTAGAGAGAATTTTATGAATTTGACTTCAAAGACAAGGGAATTTAAAGCAAAAATAAATGAATGGGACTATATCAAACTAAAAAGCTTCTGCACAGCAAAAGAAACCATTAACAAGATATAGAGGCAACCAATTAAATGGGAAAAGATTTGTAAACAATGTTTGCAAACAGCATTATTCACGTTGGCCAAGATATGGAAATGACTAAAGTGCCCTTCTATAGATGATGGATAAAGATGTATATAGATGCAATGTAATATTACTTAGCCATTAGGAAAGATAAAATACAGACATTTGTGACAGCATGGATGGATCTTGAGATCATCATGGTAAGGGAAATAAGTCAGACAGAAAAAGTTGAAAACCATGTGATTTCACTTATGTGTGGAATATAAACCAAAAAACAAGACAAATTAAAACCCATAGACACAGATAACAGTTTAGTGGTTACCACAGGGAAAGCGGGGGCAGGGGGAGGTAGATAATGGTAAAAAGGGTCAAATACATTGTGACAGAAGATCTGACTTTGAGTGAAGAGCACACAATGCAATATACAGATGAAGTATTATCAAATTGAACATGTGAAAACTAAGTTTATTAACCAATATCATCCCGATAAATTTAACAAAAAAAGAAAATATATAAATTATGTGTGTGTGTGTGTGTGTGTGCATGTGCGTGTGTTTTTAGTCTGACCATTGTTGGAAGGCAAAACTTAAAAGCAACAACTTCCACTGTATAATTTTTAAACTCATCAGGTACTTTGAACCAAGTATGCATCCCCACCCAACTAGCCACAGCATTAAAATTTTCCAACCTAGAAAACTACTTTGCCTAACCAATAGTTTTGGAATTATTCTATTAAAGTAATATATATTAAATGAAAATATTAAAGGCACACATCATCATCCTATCAAGGTTTGCCCCTCAGCAATCGTATAATAATGAGCATTATTCAGATTAATTTATAACTGGTAATCCTTTAAAAGAAATTAAGAGTATAAAGCATATACTGGAACTGAGTTGAAATAATAATAATAATGCAAGAAACAATCAATGTATATATGGATGGAAATGCTAATTTTTTTTTCCCTTTAGTTTGGTAGTTTTGCCTTGAAATAATCCTTAATTTTATAAATAAATTTTGAATGTTAGGTTCCAGTCTAATGTAGTGGATATTGGATCCCCTATTGACTTATACGTGCATTTTTTCATTTCAACGGTGGAATGGGGTTTCCCTGGCTTTCCCGAGAACAGCAGTATTAACTCCCAGGATGTATCCCTCAGTCTTCTGGATGGTGTACAATGAGATTTATCAGTAGGTCTCATGGGCATGGGTCCATGAAACCCCCCCAGTGTTTCTCATTCTTATATTTGTTCTATTTTAGCCTTAATTTATAAATTTAAATATATATTTTAATTTTCCACAAAAATGTTTTATATGATTTTGTCAACTTCCTTTTCAGATGATCCTTTTGTCATATCTTATTTCTGAAATTTTCCTAATTGTTATTCATGATATTTTCAATTTTTTTAGCTTTTTTATTTCTTTTTGCTTCTTCTGAGTATGTTTTGAAGATTCATCTTTCTAATGTGACTTCTTTGTAAATAAGGTAATTATTAATTTTTCTCTCTCATTCTCTTTTTGTTCTGACAACAGCTTGTGTGAAATTCAACCACAGTTCTTTTCTATTGCTCATGCTTAGGTGAGATGAGCTCTCAAAAAGTTATGATATTACCGCCCAGAGACATCTGCAAATGTCTGGAGACATTTTTGGTTTTTGCTAATTAGTGGGTAAAACCAATGATACTGCTAAAATCCTATAGTGAAATGGACAGCCTCCCTTAATAAAGAATCATCTGATCCAAAATGTTAAAAGTGTACAGATTAAGAGACCCTGGACCATAGTCTTAGAAAGGAATAAAAGGGATTGCGGAGAAGATAGTTGTCCTTAGTTTAATAGTTCTAATATTTTTTTCTTCTGTTTTAATCACAAACTATTCAGAAGTATGACTTTATAACTTATGAAATGTGTCTCGTTTGCTTTCCTTTACGTGTTTTTATCTGTACTTTTTCAATTGTCCTTAATGTTCCTCTCCTTTTTTGTTTGAATTTTACTCCCAGGAGTTTGTTCTTAGTACAAGCAGTTGTCTCATGAATTGTAGCTTGCAAAGCCCTTTCCACTTTGCTCTGCTCTCAACAAATTGAACTGCTGAGATTTCCCCAAGAATTTATAATCTTTCACTTTGGTGGAGAGTACTTATTGGAAATCTGCAAGTTCTACAGTAATCAAGACCCTTAGAAGTCTCTTTCCTCTTACTTCCTCTCTACAGTTGCTGCTAGATTATGTGTCACCTTGCTGTTCAATTTCTGACCCTCACTTTTGCCTACTTTGAGATTCTCATGTATACACTGTCAGTTTTGCTTGGATGCTATCCACAACAATTTTTAACCAGTGATTCAATTTCTGTATGAGCATCGATTTTTAAATTTTATAAAATTCCAAATTCTAAAAAAAATATTTTTCTATTTCTTCTTGAATGATTGATAATTTATATATATATATATATATATATGTTGTTAATTTAAGTTTTTACGTTTACAGAAAAAATCGTGTTCCTATTTTTCTTTCAATAATATTTATTCTGTCCTCCATTTTCAGTTATGGTCTTCTATTGCTTTCTAATCTCTTTACTACATATCAAATTCATCCAAATAATTAATATTCAAAGAACCAATATTTGGTTATATAATTGCAGTCTTATTTTTATCTTTTTCTTCCTTCTACTTTTTTTCACTTGGTATGTTGGCTTTTCTAAATTATTAGGTTGGATCTTGTGGTCATTAACTTTTAGCCCTTTGACTGTTAAATATATGAACATAAGTTTAAATTATTTATTTTGAAAAAGTGCTTTAGTTGAATCTCACCAGTTTGGAAAATTTTCACAAATTTTAATTTCCAAAATAATTGTTATAATTACAAAATTTTGGTTTTGTATCTTTCCAAACTGTGATCATCTTTTAATATATGCTCGAAAATAAATTATTATATATGTATGTATGTATATGTCTTCAGATCAATCTCATTAATTATATATTTTAAAAATCCTTTGACCCTCGTTAAACTGTCTGTTTAATGTATCAATTGCTCAATAGAAATTTTTAAATCTCAGCATATGGAGGTGGACTTGTCAATTTTTCCATTCTTCTGCCAAATTTTGTCTTATACAATGAGGTTATTTTTTATGTTTTACAAATGTTTTAAATTATGGTAGGTTTTTTTTCGTAAATATTTAAATGTATCTGCTTACTGCATTAAACTATCATTACATAGGTCCTCTCTGTATCCTTTTTAATGGCTTGAACCACAATATCTGCTTTATCTCATACTAATATAGCTACATCAGCTTATTATTAGTGTCTACCTTGTATACTTGTTTCCATTCTTTTACTTGTATCTGTCATCAGTATGTGAAAATTATATCTAAAGTCCTTGAAGACAGAATTCTTTGTTTCTGTTTATATTAACTAATTGCCCTATGTCTTAAAATATTTTATTGTGAACTCATATTTGATATCCTTGTCAGAAATCATAAGGGTTTCAATAGATCTGTGTTCTTCCAGAAAGGACTCCCTCTTGCATTATTTAGGTGCATGCATTTACTATCAACTTAAGATCACTTTTTCAATCAGACTACTAAGATAGTATGATATTAAACTTTATACCTGAATGCTACATAAAAATTATAGATTTGTAGAGGAAGCTTTTATTACTTTTTTTTTTCCTATATAGAGCTGAGGTTGAGAAGATCGTCTCCCTTTCCCAGGGCATCATGTTTTCCCTGCTCACTCTTATCACTGATGCTCTGTCCATTTGAGGTTCATATGCCTAAAAGACTCTCTACCATTTGTGCATTCAAGACCTTATCTTTTCTGTATGAACATTAAAACATAATACTCAGGTAATGGGTTCTGGCAAAGAACTTTATATCCCCTAGGGTCTCAAAATTGTTTCCACTTTGGAATCTTGATTCTGCTTTGCTTTTGATCCATGATCATTTTATTTTATTCCAAGTTTAGCTAAAAGGAATGTTTGTTTTCTTTGCACAGTATTTTTGGTGTTCTATATAGTTGGATGCTTTATCAGTTAACTTAATTCATCAAAATTACTGTAAGTGTAATTTCTTACTGGGCTCTTTCATTACTGATTATTTAGAGAACTTTTGGAAACATACGAACTACATTTTTACCTTCCTTCAGGTTAAACTGCACTGTATTCTGCATAAGATTTCACGTATAGAATTTCCTGAATCGGGCTTGGTTGAGATGCTTCACAGGTTTTCAGGTCATAAAGCTGCTAACCTGCTTCCAACGGTATCCAGAGTTAGGTCTTACCATTTTCAGACCACCCACAATGCAATCCTATAGAAAATATTTCTACATTTCTAGGTATTATTTAGGTATGTAGGACTCACTTATTCATCTTTTTCCTTCTTCATCCCTCATTCTATCAGAACTCACCTCAGAACTCATCTTTCTTCATTTCTTCTCATTCTGTTATAGGGTTGATAAAAATTCATTTTAATAATACTCTTCCAAAAACTTATTTCCTGCCTGTCTGGATGAAACTCCATCTCACATAAACCTAAACATCTTTATATTATCACATGTATTGGGGCAGCAAGCACTAATGAAAAAGTCATACCATACATAGAAGCTTGTTTATACAACTGGCCTCAAGAATACCTTGAAATTTTATATTAATTTTTATCATTTAAAAATTATTACTTTACACATTCTCTATTGTCCTCACTTCTTATAATTCATTTTATTAACCTTTCCCACCCCTTACATATACTTTCAGCAGATAAAAATTAAAAAAAAACAAAAAACAAAAAACAAGCAAATGAAAAAACAAAAGACACTAAAAATTTAGTGTAAATCCATTGTTTTCATAATACTATTAGCTAATACCTCAGAAGGACCCTGTTCGGGTTTTCATTTTCCATATTAAGATACTCTGCAGTTTTTTCCTTAAAAATTTAGTGTTTAAACTATTATGCTGATATATACTGTTCATTTTAGAACTCAAAGTAAGTACAATAATATAGTTTTAAAGATAACCTTAGGTATACTCCGTTATTCTTTCATAAATTTTTAAGTCAAATTACCCTTAAAATTATGTAATATTTACATAACTTCAGGTATACATTATACATCTAAGATGCAAGTTTTACCATTATAGCGTTATCATAGCATTAACATTTTAGCTTTAGCATAAGGTTTTTAATACTATCAGAAGAATGTGATATTGGCATTTTATTTTTATTAAAATGTAGTCTAAGCATCAAATTATTGCATAGAATATTTTCTCCTATAGCCTAATTTGTTCTTATTAGTACCATCATGTTTTCCTACCTATAAAAACCAAAATCTTTTTCATTGTGAACTTTGTAGCTAACAATATTTCCCAAAAAAAGATGTTCTAGCCATTAGTGCTAAATATTCATAGCATCCATGGATCTTTCATTTGATGGTTATTACCCATTACACTTCTGCCACCTTCAGTCTCTCAAAATTATGGGTAACGTAGACCAAGAAAAATGTTAACTTAAAAATCTTTAGTCATTTGTTCAGTTTATAAAGTAAAATTATATTCATTATAAAATGGAGACTATAATAATTTCTAAAGAAGTAATGAAATAATATTTTAAGAAGAAAAAAATGAAACTAAAGGTTATCTTTATTGAGGAATTTGATATTGTTACAGAAAATTCCTTTAAGAAAATTTGTTTTTAGGTGTGCTATTTGTTTTAGGATGCTTTTTAATTTTTGAAAGAACCCTTTAAATATATACATTCCAATAAAATGGAGAATAATTTTAAACACAATGATCACTGACAGTCTTTCTATACCCCTCTCCAACTTTTAGAAAACAAACTATTTCAAGATCACGACATTATTAATTTTAGAATTTTTGATTTGCTAGGGGTCTAATGAATCACTATGGTTAGAGTCTTTTGGAAATAAGCCAGTTTTAGAACTCTTTCCAAGTTATTATTTAATAACTTTTCAAATAAATTGAAGTCAGTTATATAAATTGTTTGTCATGCTGAACTTTTTGACACCTCACTTTCCTCAATATTACTGGTTTGCTCAAAAAAGAAATGTCATTGAAAGAGCAAAAAAGAAAGAAGAGAAATTCATGAAAAATTAATTAATATTTTTAATACTGTGGTTCATTTACTGCTTTGTGAATTGTGTTCTGACTTTCATATAGCATTTTATTAAATTATATATTCATACAAGACTTTGATTTAAAATAAATTTAATCCTTATCCAAAAATTAAGATTTTAGAAATTACATAGCACTCATGTTTTTAACTTCCAAAAGCCTAAGAAATAAATCGGTTTTTTAAAGTTCACTGATTTATAAAAAATAAAGTTATTAAATACACAAATGAAAAAAATATACTTTTATGGCTGAATTTATTGTCATTATTAGTGCTATGATAACTTTGTTTTTGCATAAATTTCTCCATAGCTTACTTGTTTAAGCAAGCCAAAATTATTTGTTGGATCATGGAGTACATTTTTTTTTAATCTCTAGAATTACTTTTTCAAAAAAATTTATGTATTTTAATTAGTTTCAAGTATACAGTACATTGCTTAGACATCTATATGGTTCATAAAATGATCCCTCCAATTACTGCCTCCCTCCTGACCCTCCACCTAGCCAACATATTAATGCTAACTGCATTCCCTATGTCGAGCTCCCCATCCCTGTGACCATCAGCTACTAATTTGTACTTCTTTAACCCTTTACCCCAAGCCCAGTCCCTCAAGCCCCCTTTCCCTCTGTCCATCACCAAACTGTCCACTTTATTTGTGTCTGTTTCTCATTAGTTTGCTCTTTTTATTCCTCAGATTCCAAATATAAGTGAAATCATATAGCGTTTATCTTTTTCTGTCTGACTTAAATATCTTCTAGGTCCATCAAAGCAATATCTTTTTCCATCCTCTTCCTTTTAGTCTGTGTGTGTCTTTCAATCTGAAGTGAGTCTTTTATAATTTTTCTTCTTAAAGAAGTCTCTCCAACATTTCCTGTAATATTGGCTTGGTAGTGATAAATTCCTTTAGCTTATTTTTGTCTGGGAAGCTCTTTATCTGTTCTTCAATTCTAAATGATAGCCTTGCTGGATAAATTATCCTTGGTTGCAGATCCTGGGTCTTCGTCATGTTGAAGATTTTTTGCCAAGCCTTTCTGTCCTGCACAGTTTCTTCTGGGAAATCAGCTGCCAATCTTATGTGTGTTCCCTTGTAAGTAACTATCTGTTTTTCTCTTGCTGTTTTTAATATTCTTTCTTTGTATTTAACCTTTGGCATTTTAATTATGGTGTGTCTTAGTGTGGGCCTCTTTGGATCCCTGACTTTTGGAATTCTCTGAGCTTCCTGGGGTTTTATGCCCATTTCCCTCACCAGGTTAGGGACATTTTCCATTATTATTTCTTCAAACAGCTGTTCAACATCTAGATTTTCTTCAGTTATGCCGATTAGATGGATATTTAGACCGTTAATAGTGTCTGATATGCTCCTTAAACTATTTTTATAGTCTTGGTATCTTATCGCTTGCCATTCTGCTTGCATGTCTTTGGCTTTTCTGTCCTCTAGATAGGGTATTTGATCATTTCTTTATTCACTTTGTTTATTCCTTTGTTTATTCCATTTAATATACTTCTCATCTCGGATAATGTGTTCTTCATTTCAGACTGGTTCTTTTTTATAATTTCATTTTCATTTTTAATCTCTTTGTTGAAGTTCTCTATACTTCCCAAAAGTTCACTGAGCATCTTTATAACCAGTGTTTTGAATTCTGCATCTGTTAGATTACTTGACTCCATTATTCCTGAATCTCTTTTCTGTTCTCTCATATGGCTTCTGCTTCTTTGTCTTCCTATTTTGACTGTCTTTCCATGTCTGTTTCTATGCACTAAGCAAAGCTCCTAAGTCTCCCCATCTTATTAGTGTGGATTTGTGAAGTAGGTGTATGTACAGTGGCACAGTCTTGAGAGGGGTTCAGCTGCAGGCCAAACTTAGCTCAAGCCTCTACCCCTCTAGGGTCATCTGTTAAGATTCAGCAAGCAATCCACAGATGCTGTGCTTATAGTTGCCTCAAAAGACCACACCAGAAACCGAGGCCAGCTGCCTCCACTGTGAGTCTAGGTGTTGCTCAGCAAGGAGCGCCTGATCACTGAGGATATACCTGTATGTGGCTTAAATGAGGCCGTGAGTTGGGGAAGGTGGTGTTTCAGGGCATCTTCTGGGCAGAGCAACCTCTATTATCCAGTTTGATGATGTCAGGGCTATGGCAGGGCTGTGTCCCGTGCACTGGGAAGGGGGAGGGCTCAACAGGGTACAATGGATACTGCCAGCACTTCTGTAGAGAGTGAGTCTTGCCTCGGCCCTCACTCTGACAATGTCTCCCTGTAAGTCTCTGGTGCCCCCTACACACAGCCAAATTGACACTGGTGCTCAGAGTGAGCAAGTCTGTCACCGTGAAAATCTGCTCGAAGGTATATGGCCCCTTTAAGAGGTGTCTGCTGCTGCTGCAGCCTCTGTCTCACTCAGCTGCTCCAGACCAGGCAGCCCCGCGTCCTCACCCCGTCTTACCTTCTGCCATTGCAGGGTACTTTCTTGGATTTTTCCGTAGTTGTATGGCTTATTCATCTAGATCCCAGGTGATTTTTCCTTGCTGCTGCTCCTTGTTTCCATCACAACTTTGATTTGGTCACCAGAGGGATGAATAGAGCCTCTATCATCTATGCCATTTTTTTCAGTCTCTCAATTTTAAAGTCTCTATAATACATT
>NW_011888835.1:1216528-1227561 GCF_000151845.1 Pteropus vampyrus
ATTTTGTAAACTGCCTTTCTTTATATTGGAAAAATAATAATAGATTCAGTTACATTCATTTTTAATTTTGTTATTTCAAATTTATTGCATCAATTAAAACTTTAACAGCAAGGTCATATCTAAATAAGGATAGCATTCAGCCTTCTCTTGCCACTGATCTGCAAGAGCAAAACATCCATTATTTTACAAATAAATATTGTGTATGATTAAATGTTTTTTTAAATAATAAAAATTGATGATTTTCTTTTCAATATTTTATCAATAGACATATATACATTTACACATGAGACAGTCTTTTTTATGTATATGTTAATTTAACTGGGTGATGGTTCTTACTTATTCAACCAAACACTAATATGGTAGCATTGTATATGTGATTAAAGATAGTCATGGCCCCTCAATCAATTATAAGACTTGTGCCAATTTTCATACTCAGAACTCCATGAATGAAGGGAGCGGTTAGGGTCCTCTTGAGGAAGGATTCTGCTACACTGACAAAAATTTGTAATGTTTATGTTTTTACTAGCTTTGTAAAAGGTAAAAGGTCTCCATAGAGACCTGTGGCTATTATCAGGGTGACTATGCAATAGGGAAAGAGATTTTTGAACACTGTGACTGAATTCCCACACTGGTTCTGGAATCTGCAGAGTAAGGGTTATTAAGGTAGAAAAGGTCAAGTGCAAGTCACTAGAAATATAATATGTCTAAAAATATAATAACCTGAAAAGAATAATGTACTCCTGGAGGGTTTAGGGAGATTGCGCCACCATCAAGGACATGAAAGATGCAGACATGGCGATTTCCACATACCCTGAATCAAGACACTTATTTGGCCTACTCAGGAAACAAATAGATCCTGGAGAATGACAGAGGAGTATTGTAAATTTGATCAGTTGTGTCTCAAATTGGGGTTAGATGTGGCTTCATTACTTGATGTCCTAGTACCCAGTATGTAGCTATTGATCTGGCAAACGCTTTTTGCTCTATACTTGTTAGTAAAGACTACATGAGCAGTTTGCTTTCTAGCAAAAAGAGCTACATATCTCAGAGGTGTATCAATTCTCCAGACTTAAGTCATAATTTAGTTAGCAGAGATCCTGATCCCAATTCTTTTCCACAAGACATCACACTGGTCCATTAACCTGGGGTCCTTGACCCCCGGCCATGGACCAATCCGTGGCCTATTAGGAACTGGGCCACACAGCAAGAGGTGAGCAGTGGGCTAATGAGCAAAGCTTCATCTGTATTTGCAGCCACTCCCCAGCGCTAGCATTACCGCCTCAGCACCACCTCAGATCATTAGGCTTAGATTCTCCCAAGGCGTGCACAACCTAGATTCCTCACATGCGCAGTTCCCAACAAGGTTTGTGCTCCTATGAGAATCCAATGCCTAACAATCTGAGGTGGAGCTGAGGTGGTGTTGCTAGCGCTGGGGAGCAGCTGCAAATATAGATTAACATTAGCAGAGAGGTTTGACTTCACAGAGACCATAATAAAGCAATTGCTTGCACACTCGTATCAAAACTCTTATCAATGAGTGACAAAAGACAATTAAGCTGCATCTGGTGGCAGGCTTTATAGTGGCAAGTGAGTTGATATACTTCGATTGTACAGCTGCATCTGTTGGCATCTGATTCTGCATTATGGTGAGTTATATAATTGTTTCATTGTATACTACGATATAATAATAATAGAAATAAACTGCACAATAAACATAATTCATTTGAACCATCCTGAAAACTTCTCCCCCACCACCCTGGTCTATCGAAAAATTGTCTTCCACAAAACCAGTACCTGGTTCCAAAAAAGTTGGTGACTGCTGTGTCACACTGATGACATTATGCTGATCAACCTTAATGATCAGGAAGTAGCAAGTAGTCTAGAGACATTGATAAAACATTTCCGTGTCAAAACGTGGGATGAAAATCCACAAAAATTCAGGAGGCTTTCATTTTAGAGAAATGTTTAGGAGGGATCTAATACTGTGGGCATGTCAAGCTTGCCTTTTTAAGGTGTGGAAAATTGCTGTATCTGGCCCCTAAACACACACACACACACACACACACACACACTCACACACTCACTCACTCACTCACTCACTCACTCTCCCTCTCCCCTCTCGCCCCCTCCCCAACCAAACCCAAGACACAAAGCCTAGCCAGCCTCTTACAATTTTGAAGGCAACAGAGTCCTCATTCAGGTATGCAACTCTGGTCCATTCACCTGAAAGGCAGCTAGCTGTGAGGGAAGCTCAGAACTAAAGAAGGCTTTACAACTAATACAGGTTGTCGTAGTGCCAGAGTTTCCCTTAAATGCCTGAGACAAAAGTAAAAAGAAAAAAATAAAAGGAAACACGTACCCTTCCCCCAGTCTTTGCTGACTGGCTCCGCGGTAAGGTAAGGTAAGTTACTACGTGGACAGTTTAGCTAGGTTGCCTACACTCCAGGTCACCACGTCACGGATCCTTTCCCGCTTCTGGAACCTGAAGATCCGCCTGAGGGTAAAAGCTTGAGTGACTCAGGTGTCTTCTGAGCATGAGCCCTGCTCTGGGCACGCGCATGGCTTTTAAAATCTCGCGATATGCGTTCCGCAGTTTACAGGGAAGCTTTCCCGGTTCTGAGTCCCCTCAAAGACTCGCCTCAGTTTTTCCTCTTAGAATTCCTCATGCTTGCTGTTTGTGTCAAGTAGAATCTTTGTTCCAGGTGACAAGGCAGATTTTCGTCTATCACAGTTTTCGAGGAATGCCCTCCGAAATGCCCTTTTTTTTTCCTGAGAATGTTTAGTTTGAACAAAACAGAGTATCCTGTGTGAGTTCTTAGGGCTGCCTCTAGATGATTAACACAAACACAATTTTTTGAGAGGAAGGACTGCTCTGCTCCCTACCAGAGCCAGGGTCGCACATTGGGAACCCGGGCTGCCATCTTCAAGACTGCTGGTGAGTTGAAAGTGGGGTGAAGCAGAACAGGTAAAAATACTGCAAAACTTTACCATCCTTGAGGCGGCTTTTTCTTGATTTAGCATTCGTTTATTTCTTGTAAACCTCACTATTTTCCAGAGTTCCCACCACTTTTTGGTCATTTTTTCCATTGCTTTTGGGAGAGGCGAGCCCTTGGACCGACCTACCTCTGTTGTTTCTCTGTCCTAACCTGTCATTCTTCTGTCCTAACCTTTGAAACCAGGCAGTGTAAGTTCTCTTTCTTTTTAAAAGACCTTTAAAAAAAAAAAAAATCTGCATATTTTGCTTTTACATATTTTTTTAGGCATTGCTTGTAACTTGAAAAGTACTATTTATATTTCAATAGAAATTACACTAAGTCTCTAGATCAAGAATTGCCACCTTAATTAGTTTTCAATGCATGGACATAAAAAATCATTAATTAGATTTTGACATGAAGATTTTGTGGTTTTGTGTATACCTTTTTCACTCTGTCAAATATATTTCTAAATATTTTATTCTTTTGATTTGATGTGCTTTCCTTATTTTTGGATTATTTACTGCTAGTGCACAGGAGTACATTCGATTTTTGTAGATTGAACTTTATTTTGAGTCCTTGCTGAGCTCATTAGTTTTCATAGTTTTAGCGCGCGCACGTGCGTGCGTAATTGTTAAGATTTTCTTTATACATGTTTGTATTTCATGTTCACAGTTTTAAAAACAGATGTCTTTTATCTCTTTGACTTACCTGATCGCCTGATTGCACTGGCTAGAATAGAACCTCATGACCTCATGCACTATGCCAAACAGAAGTGATGAGAGAGGTCATTTTGCCATATACCCGATTTTAAGAAAAAAGCATTAATTCTTTCACCATTGATTATGATACTAGTTGTAGCTTTTTATATAAGCCCTTTTTTAGTTGAAGAAGTTCAATTCTATTCTTAGTTTGTTTGGTTTATTGAGATATTCCCCAGTAAAATGAAATGTTTTTCTTAAGCCATTTCCTTATACACTACAGCTAATGTATTTTTATGTCTGATGATTATTTAAAAAACAAACAAGTACTCTTTTTCTCTATCACCTGCCATAAATAATGAACATATTGACATTTATGGAAGATGGTTATTAAAAATTTGCTAAATCTATAAAATGTACAATATAAGTGTCATTTTCAAGAAATATCAGTAATTATTTTCTGATTTTAAACTTCTTAATAAATTACTTGAATTATTGATTATTTAATAATTTTGAATAATAGACCAAATATTGTGAGCATATATTTTTCACCAAGCCTCTTTTTGTGTCTTCTTACATTTAGGTCCACTGAATTAAATTTTCTTCATAGGGTGATATATTGGTCTTAGCTTCCATAGTATCGAATGTGAAAATAAAAATCATTGTAAAGAAATAAAGTGTAATGTTAAGTGAGGCTTCTTCTGTATGGATAGACATACAGTATAAATCAAATTACTAGACGTGAATACACTAAACAGTTAACAGTTGTTATATATGAAATATTGGATTGTAGTTCATTTTTTAATATTTTTTAAACACATTTTCAATTTTAGTATTTAAATATTTAAAATAGATAAAATAATTTATATGTATTTCAACAAAGAACACCACCACCACTCTTGCCCCAAGGATGTCATCCCCCTATAGGTAAGAGAGTTTGCAGATTTTACCCATTTTTTAGTTAAGCTATCCCTCTCCTTTATATATCTAAATTTCTTAGGAATATTTAGTGTTAGGAACATAAAAAAATGGATAAATATGAGATTATAAAGGCATCATAGGGGCATCTAGGAGAATTTTTGAAGATGTATAAACAAGAAACTTAAGAAAAGTTAAACATTGATCTTTATCTGCCATTTATATTGCAATGTTAATGATTTCTCCATAGATCTCGATTATCTTTTGCTATCTAAATACACCTATATTGTTTAATTGGTTTATAAGAGACAACAATGGAAAATTATATTCTATGTTTGAGTTAGTGTTGGACAGGGAAATAAAAACTAACAATGAGTAAGAGAATTTAGTAGCAATAGGATTAGAATCAGGGGAAACATGAAATCATAAGCCATAGGTATTTGTCAGCATGTTGGAAAATATATTGACGTTCCACAAGACTACGGAAATATTTAAATTACCCATAAATTTAGTGAATCAGGCAGCCATCTGGATTAATGTTGGTTTCATCATATAGAAAGTTATTTGATCTCTGATATAAGTCCATACTAGAATCCACTCCCTCTCCAATCATATTGTGCTTGTGATTTATTCCTACTATTTTCAAAGTTTTGAATATTTTGAATCTCTCTCTTAATTGTTCACCATCTGCTTGGCTCCTTTAAGTGCAAGAGTCATCATTTGCTCTATTGTTGCTCAGAAGCCAACTTGACAGTATGATATTATAAGGTTTACTATGCAGCTGCACTATTGCACATTGGAGTTCAGAAAAATATGTCTCTGAAGCTCAATTTATGTATTAAACCAAATGCAGTTATTTGGTAAGTAAAGAATGGTCACTGTTCTAAAATGAGTGTACCCCAATGTAAAGAGATTTAATATACACAGTGATCAATTCCATGCAAGGAGCATAAATTTTACATAGACTAACACTAACAGATTGCAGAGATTCTAATGAATGAATTTCTATGTCTTCTAGGACTTGTACAAATATGCAGCCATGATAAATGAGAAGAACTGAAAAAAATGTGCACACTCTTCACAAGGTAATTACCCATGTGGAGATTATATTAAAATAGATATTTTACTCAATTTCTAGAGTAAATTCACATATTTTTACCTTAAAGATGGCAACAAATGTGGAATATTGCCTGAATATAAAATCATTGCACAGGTGTTTTTACTACAGTGAGAGGATGTTGAAGAGAGAATATTCAACTCAATTAATTCAGCAAGTTTCAAAAGTTGTTACAGTAACCTGGAGTTGGCAGTTATCATGCATAATTTTCATATGCAATTGCATAAAACTTTCTAATTCTGGGCATCAACACAAATTCTGAGGACTTATAATGTCTATTGAAACCAGTACCTTGGTAATATTATATGGTATGACAATATTATCTGAGTAACATTTGTATGTGAGATATCAACATGGCTAAATATATAGGAAGGAATTCTGAACTTCTTTCCCCTAAAAGGTATAGAAGAAGTATGCTGTTTCAGTTTGTCTATTCTTTTGCAAAATTTTTACAAAATAGTGCAAGTGTAACCCTCCAAAGAGAAACAAAGTGCTGTTCTCAGTGTCAGTGAGAAAGACGAAGTAACTGAACATTAAATTTTGCTGCTAGAAATGTTTTTTGAAGTTGAACAGCTAATCAAATTATGATCTGTTAGAAAGGATAACTATCATTTTTATCTATATGACCTATATTGCACCATTTACAGAATATTAAAAGTTTATTAGTGCTGGACACATGCAACATCTAATTTATGTAACTGTCAGCATGAGGGACCAGGGTCTTAGGTTGCACATGTTAAGGTGTTACTGATCCTGGGACACTAAGTCTTCCAGAAATGTCAGCTCTACTGTTTATATCATTTGTGATATTGAATACTCTTGCTTGTTTTCCAGCTTTTGAGGTTTCATATTTTCAAGGCTAACTTGTTATATTATTGATCCAGCCCACGCTCCTCACCTAGAACAGGGATAGAATATATTACAAATCCTGTCATAAACTCTAGTGTTATTAGAAATTTCTAAATGCCAATTAAATGTTCCAATTAGAATGATAAAAAATGATCCCCTAAAATGGTGCAAACTAACAATGTATTCTAATTTATGGATTGCTTCACTTTATTTCTAATAATCATTTCATGGAGGGGCGTAGGTAAATGGGAAAACTAGCATCTGTTTTATTCTTCAAACTGGAAAGGAAAACAAGAAAATAGTTTATAAGCCCCTTTTCAACAATTTGACCAGTTTAACAATTCAACAAATCTTTGGTTTCAAAGATAAAGAACCATACACACACACCTCTCCCCTTGTATGTGTTACCTAGTTTCTAAAGACAGTGTGAAAACTGTTCACTACCCCCTTCATTTGCATTTACTGCCTACTACCAAGAGTGGGAACTCTTTGAACCTGAGCTAGTACAGTGACTGCTTTGTCAGTAGAAGTTGGAAAAAGTGGTATTTGGGGCCTCCTGAGCCCTGGCATTAAGAAGACCTAGCAGCCTCCGGTCTTCCTCACAGATCCCTAAGCTGCCATGTAAGAAGTCCAAGTTATCTCGCTGGAGAGAGAGCCACGTGAAGAAATCTCGGAAGTATAGGCACAACAGAAAGAGAGAGGCCATGTAGAGAAGTACAGAGGCACCAGACATCTAAATCCAGAAGATAGTTGCAACCACCATCCGACTATACCTACATGAGACCTCAAGCTTGTTTTATACAGCAACTCACCAGCTGTGTTCTGACCAACACACGGAATCATGAGACAACATAACATTTTTGTTATGTAAGCTATCAAATTTTAGAGTTATTTGTTATTTGACAATATTGAAATAAAATAGACTTTGTTATCTAGAACTGGTGTGTTGCTGTTACAAAAAATCTTAAAACATGTCATTCATTTTGGGACAGTGTGGTGGAGAGAAGCTGGAAGCACCTTGAGAAGACTGTTAGGCTTCAAGGAAAGGGAGGAAATTATTATTTGAGCTGTAAAGATAAATAAAAGCAAACAATTAACATTAGTCAGCCAAGCCATTACGGAAGATTAAAAGGGTACCTAAAGAATTTGTTGATCTGGCTACTGTGATTTCTAGGCAGAATGTTAAGAGTGTGAACTGCTTTCTTTTGTTTTTGTTTGATTAAAAAAAAATCTGTTAATGATAAAGTATAGGAGAAGCCAGATGAGCTAAAAAAAGGAACTGCTAAAATTGGCAGGACAATTTAGAGTAAACATGAAAATCTAAGAATGTTCTGGCTTCAAAAATAAAACTGTCTTATTCTCAGTTTTTCTAGAAGGCAGAAAGGAAATAAAAGAGCCTCAGAGTAAGGTTAAATCTAGGCTATTGGTAGTAAAACCTGACCTCTGTAAATTTTAGATCAAAGATTAGTGCTTTGTTAAACCTCACAAAAATCTATTTTCTTATCTCTAGACATTTTTGCCTAGATAAAAATGGCTCTAGGTCATTATTCTAAGAATCTAAAGGACACTACCTTAGCAGCCTCACAGGAGGTCCAAGGTAGTGAAGATTCTGCCTTTGAAAGAAATAGGTGTTTTTTTTGTTTTTTTTTTGTTTGTTTGTTTGTTTTGGTCTAAAAGATTTTATTATAATTTGATACATAAAAATCTATAAATTTTATTAAAGGAATTGTATCTGGTTGGACTGAAAGTAACAGATGCAATTCATAATGAAAAGAGTCCATTGGGCCCTCAAAGTCTACAAAGAAGATGCAGGCTAAAAAGGCTACTGAGAAAAGTTAACTCAGAGGGCAAATTGAAATCCAGGAGGATGGAACCAACATTGATTGGGAGCCACTTCAGTGGAACTGGAAACTCTAATCAAGGAAGCATATATATCCCCAGTTGGATATTAAAATTACTATGAGCTGTTTATTGCTTCTTCCTACCACTTTCCCCTTATTTAAATGAGAGCTAACTATAGATTCTCTGTCCCTGCTCACTATTGTAATTGCCTGAATGGAGTACAGAAAACTTGTCTATTTCAAAGGACCTTAACTCACGGGACTACATCCAAGGAAGAGAACCTGAGAAATCACATCGAAGAGCCTTATCCACACTTGTCCTGATTAGGCTAGGAAGCCCTAGAAAATTGACATTTAAAAGATGATGCTTTTGGAGGTCTAGTAAGGGAATGACTATATTTGACAAATGGAAAGAAATAAATTGTCATGGTTAGAAAGTGGATGGTCTCAAAATATTTGCCCTTGCAATATACAAATATACTCTTTACATCAGAAGGTAGAGGTTATGTCTTTCAACTTGAACCTAGAGTAGAATTATGACTGATTTGACAAAAAAGTACAGAGGAAGTAGCATTCTGGAAGTTCTGAGTCCAAGCATTAAGAACAATGTTAAAGTACCTTCCTCTTCACTCATGGTGCTGTGACATCATGCAAAAATCCAGGCTACCCTGAAAATAGAGAAGCCTGTATAGAGAGGTTCTGGATGATGAGGTACCAACTAGAGAGAAAAGTCACATGGAGAAGTACAAGTTTACAGACAACCAGCTTCAACTGTAAACCTAGCTACCATCTGACTGCAACTACATGAGAGACACTGAAGAAAGACCAATAAAGAAAGTAATTAGCTGAGCCTCCATCCAAATTGTGACATAATAAAATGGTGGATCTTTTAAGCCAGATGTCGATGACCAATTTGGGCAAAGGGTAGTATATTAAATATTTTAGGATTTATGATTCACATAGTGTCCTTGTTCTTACAACCTTTAAAAAGTGTGAAAAACATGCTTAGCTAGCAAGTCATATAAAACCAGGCCACAGGCTGTGGGCAGTACTTTGTTGATACCTATTTTAAGCCATTAAGTCTTAGGCTGGTTCGTTATGGAGCAGCATATAACCAAAACTCTTTATAATCATATTTAAATCATAAGAGGGAGATTTAACAATGTATTTAAGAGTGTACAGACATACTAGAGAGAATGATATAAACCCATTACATTTATAAAACAATAAACTTTTATTGGGAAGGTAATATTCTTTGAGCCAATTTCTGAAAATACAGACAAAAGTGTTCTTAAAAATAAATAGCCACTAATTTACTAATTCTTGGAATTAAAAGATAGCATTACCATTTTTACTTTAATATATTCTGGTTCATCAAATAGAGTCTGAATTGTAGCTTGCTACTCACTAAATTATGGAACAATTAATTGTTTAACGAATGTATGTGTTTCATTTTGCATTGCTGAAATCCATCATGTTAACTCACAAGAATTTTCAAATTACATACATACCAGTGTTTGTACATGAAAGTCTATGACTCCTCATTTTTTCTTGTTATTAAACTAATTATTGCATATGCACTGTGGGTTATAGCAGTTCCTTAGTATTTAGGTGGGGAAAACAATGAAATGTTTATAGCACATACTTTGATAGAGAAAGTTATCTCAAAAAAAAAAAAAAACTGACAGAGTTAAGGGGTTAAGAGTTAAAGGGTAAAATGGATACAGTTTTTAATGTGTTTATATCCACATGGTCAAAAATATGTCAATTATTTGATAAAAGGTGAGACATAATTGTCATATCAATATTATGATGACAGTTTAGAAGAGGCTCATTGATTACTAAACTTAAAAAAAATTGAGTCATTACTGGCATCGTGTGTTATTTACTGTGTAGATGTAAATATTTAGAAATTGAAACCTGTTATTTCTTGTATTATTAGGTATCAAAAATTTCGGTTGCATGGTAAAACATTGAAGATAGATATATAGACATAGACATAGGTATATTACAATCATCTATATGTATCAGAAAAATATATGAACACATATATATCCATAAAAATGAGGTAACTCCTAAGAGAGAATGTACAAATTTAAAATATCTCTATTGTTAAGTGAAGTTCAGAATTACAGTTATTCTGTCTTTATACTGATTTGTGTTAGCTCAGTGAACAGCTGAACAAAACTCATTTCACAAGTTTTCATTTGGAATTTTTGCTTGAATGTATTTCTTAAGTATTTGGTGACAAGTTCATTTCATTCTTTTCTTTTAAATAAACATATAATATACGAACATTTTCTTTAACATTATTGCACAGTAGCTTGCTTTATTATGTCCCTATAACATCAATTTTACATTGGCCTTTTCCTGATGAACATGCCATATTATCGATGATCCTTTTCTAACATTCTCTTACACATACAAAAGTACAAGTGCTCCAAATTTATATATAGATTTTCAAAGTCTTTGTAAGCATGATAACCCTACAAACCTTAAGATTTTCATGAAACTGCACAAAACATTTCAATTCACCTGCTTTAGCCACTCTGAAAATTTATGCTCAGTCAGGTCTTTAAACAGGCAGTTTGAGGGAAATGCCCTTTCTTGTTTATTTCAAGGAAAGAGGACAAAG
>NW_011888835.1:1228786-1232038 GCF_000151845.1 Pteropus vampyrus
CACGAAGTTCTCCCACACTCCACTTCTCTGGCAAAATCCATAATTTGGTCAAAGTTTCAGCTTTAGGTATGTTTAGTTTATATATTTTAACTAGTAAAATTTGAAGGTTGTAACCAAGATAGTAAATTAGTTTGTTTCAATTCTGAGAAAAAAGAAAGATACATCGCCTTTGACAGACTTCAGTGTGGTACCCATCTGAGGTATCCATCTGATGCTGAAACATTTTCCCAAAGAAGACCCAACATCACATACCTATTTCTTTTCTAATTGGATCATCGTATATTACTCCCAGCCTACATGGAAGCACGGTGTGTTGTGACAATTAGTTTTATGTTTTAAAATTCAGTACTTTTTTGAGTATTTCTTTTTTATTCTTTGCACAGGATGCCTGATTATTTTTTCATAGCTGCTTCTTTTTTGTTCTTTCTAAGCTCTTTCTTCCTTTCAGGAACTATATATGATTCCCTTTTTAGAATTACTTAATCATTATATTTGTGTAGGAAATAGTTTAGTGACATTTCTGAACTAAGAAAAGTCCACTAAAAAAACTGACATGTTTCCAATTACGTATTTCATGGTGATGTGACAATACATACATTTTCAAAAATTGTTTTTAAAACTATTAAGTGGTTTTTGAACTATTATCATTTACTAAGTTCAGGAGCCTTAAGAAAAATTTAATTCTGGTTCATTTTTTATCTTTTATTTTTCATGTCAAAAAACTTTGAACATAAATAGTACTTAACATACTTTTGTGAAAGAGTTAATGAATGAAATTATGTTTTTAATATTTTAATTATATCACACTTATGTAAGAATAAGCTTGCAGTATCTAAATTATTTTCTTTGTATATTCTATCATTTTCAGATCTTTGAATTCTATTTTTTTTTTTTTTTTTTACGTCTGCAGAACCCGGTCTTCCTAGGTTTTGAATTCTAAAACCATTGTTATAGTTGGAACAAATAAGTACTTTTTAAAAACAATTTTAAAATAAAATATAGATAACCAAAGTTGTATGTCCATTTGTGATGGGATATTGTACATAAAATGTGAAACAATAATCAAAATTATAATTATTTTTATTGTTATCAACACCTATAATTATATTTTTCTAAAAACAAACAAAAATACAACTATTTTTAATCAATATTAAACAAGAGAAAGATTTTAAAATGTTAACCAATATTGTACACACATACCAAAACACTTATACAAACACCAAACATAAGAATAACTAAAATTTCCAACTATAATAAAGTGATTAATAAATTATATAACATCTCTGCCACCATCAAAGATAGTTATACCTCCTTAATGAAAAGTAAAGGAGTCTGGATATGCTTATTGCCTAGTTTTTACTTTAGGAAACTCAGGCTCATAATGTAGAAAATTACTACATTATAAAGAAGATGCCCTACAGTGTTGGACACAAATAGTGTATGTTCTCTGTAAAATATATGTTTTCTATGTTGTTTATATAACCATGTGTATTTTTTTAATAAGCATGCAACAGACAATTCTTTCCTCTGATGGTCAGGATTCTTCTCCATTTATAATGAACTCAAGCAAATAGGTTTTTATTGGCAGTTATACAAGTTAGATGTTGCAAAACATTTACTTTTTAAATTTGATTTATTGTCTTAGTTGCAAAACTTTCTCAATCATATATGTTTTAGAAAAAACAGCATAATTTTGAGTATAGTCATAGAGCTATATACATGACTTGGTTTTAAATCCTGATTATACCACTTATTAGCCATATAATTCTGTAGTGATTTTACCTACTACATATTTTTTTAAATTTATTTATCTGTAAAATAGTAGCAATAATTGTAGTTAAGTAATAATATTGTTCTGAGTATTGATTCACATGATATATATGTAATTTAGAACAATGCCTGACGGAGAGTAGCTACAATGTAAATGTTATCTACATAATTTTATAAAAAAGCATGATTGTTTGAAATGATCTTCCAGGTGTGAAATTTTCAGTCAAACAGGCAGAGAGAGAACTATGACTTTACTAGCTTTATTGCTCACAGTGTTTCTTATCCAGTTGCCTGCCCACATACACATTTTTAAAATAATATTTTGCAGAAGTGGAAGTTACTTCCTTCCTCTATCAACTATTCCTTTCTAACTTTTCTTCTTTGCTCTTTAGAAATTCAGTGAATATACATACTCCTGAAGGAAGATCACAGTATTCCTAGTTTTAAGATGTTATTAAAATAGGCATGGAATTTTATTTCAAGCATTACATATTTAAACAAGAGTATAAAATGTTTTTTTAAAAGATGTGTAGGTTAAGAATATAGTAGTTAGAAGTTATTTCAACTATTTCACTTGAAGACATCAAGGAAGGCTTACTGAATGATAAGAGAAAGAAAGCCGTATGGTTATACCATTGCTATTATAGGTCTTGTGCATCCTCCTCCTCCCCCTGATTGAAGATTGATTATTATTAAAGACTTGTGAGGGTAAAATTTGGAGTTTCATCCCATCCATATTTTTATTTGCTCATATACTCCTTATTCTTTCACATTTGTTGGTCTGCTATTCATCTTGATATTCTAAAATTCTGCCTTGATAGAATGTCCTGATAAATTGGTATTACGTGGTTCCTGGGAACATCTTTTCCATCTGTATCTAGATAGTTTTAGGAGTACCTAATTCCATGAAAATTATGCTAAATCTTGTTCGTGTCTGTCTCTAGAGGACAATCTTCTTTACTATCATAAACCCCTGTATTGAAATGCTTTCAAGAGTGAAATATTCGTCTATGGCCTTCTGCAATTATAGACTTTTAATGTCATTTCTCATTGATCTCTTCACATGATCAAATTTCATACTCAAAAATCTTATAGTTTATTCATTAACTCATGCCTTTTGTACTCACTTCCATAATTATTATTCATTCATAGCATCTCACAATGACATAGTTAATAGTTTACCTTACAACCACAAATGCTATTAGTAATCTGTAACAGTTACTTTCATCAGTAAGATAATAATGTCATTGTTTTCATGTGAAGACAGTATTTAAAATGACCTGAATCTGATTCTATTTAATAATTTTAGTGATCTGTATAATCCAATTAAGAGAACAACTGGTAATTGTGTAGTTAAATACTAAGCATTTCCTTTAATAAAATTTGGTCTTCAAAATATCTATTAGTCTATCATATCATCTTGTTTAATGAAGTCTTTAAAATTTCCTGATTATCAAATTCTTGTTATAGTATTTTTATGAT
>NW_011888835.1:1233133-1241339 GCF_000151845.1 Pteropus vampyrus
ACAACCACAAATGCTATTAGTAATCTGTAACAGTTACTTTCATCAGTAAGATAATAATGTCATTGTTTTCATGTGAATACAGTATTTAAAATGACCTGAATCTGATTCTATTTAATAATTTTAGTGATCTGTATAAGCCAATTAAGAGAACAACTGGTAATTGTGTAGTTAAATACTAAGCATTTTCTTTAATAAAATTTGCTCTTCAAAATATCTATTAGTCTATCATATCATCTTGTTTAATGAAGTCTTTAAAATTTCCTGATTATCAAATTCTTGTTATAGTATTTTTATGATGGCTTGGAATTAGATTATTTTAAAACATATTAACCATTTTGTCATGTAAGATACACTGGCAAAACATATCTCTTTTTAACAAATTATTTTTATTGGTTTCAGTATTTATTTTTGAATCTGTCAATCTCCAGTCAGGAGACGGAAATCACACAACAGTTATTTTAACAGAACATTTATTATGAAGTTGAAGCTGTTGAAGTTGTTGAAGACCTAAAAATGCTTTATATACTGCCATGTAACCAACTAATCCTTTACTTAGTGACTTAAAACAATCTTGATTTATTTTTTTCTCATGGTTCTGTGGGTTGGCTCAAATCACTTGGGCAACCCTATTCTAAGTGGTTCACCTGAGATACTCATGCAGCTCCATATAACTGGAAGCTCAGCTGGCGCTGAAAAATCCTAATGGCTCATCCACATGTCTGGAACCTCAGTTAGTGTAGCTGAAATGTCTGGGCTGGCTAGATTGACTTTTTTCAACACGACATAGTTGGACTTCTTATATAGTGCCACAAAACTCCAAGAGAGCAAATATAAAGTTGCCAGGTCTCATTTCTTTCCAATGCTATTGGTCAAAACAAGTCAGATTCAAGATGAAGGGAAATAAATTCCACTTAGTAGGAAGAGTTGCAAAAATGTACAAGGATGGGAAAATAGTTGACAGTTGTCATTGAAGACAGGACGTAAAAGTGAACACAAGAGGCAGTTACCCACCTGGGGCTGGTGAAACAAAGAAAAGAGATTGGAATAATTAAAACTTAAAAGGTTGGAGAAACCACATGAGAGTGGAACTCAGACTTCTCTCTTGGTGCTGTTTTTTTCAAAGTTCAGCAGAGAGACCCCATGGGATCGCCCCTGACATTTTAAATATTATCATATATCCTTTATTTAATCTCATTCAGTCTTTTGTGAGTATTGGCATCTCTGAACATGCATGATGAGGATAGTTTTTAAAGTATTGATTCTTTTTTAAAAATGGAATCATGCTCTTACTGGAATAAATTGTCCAGTGTGTCATTGTAGTGAATCATCCACTACTGTGTCACCGTAGTGAATCAAATAGGAATCAAATAGGAAGAAACTGAAAAATCAACAGGAAGAAAACAGAAACCAGTCTTTTCTCTTCCTCTGACATCCCTTACTGTTGAGCCTAACAAAGAACCAGCTGGTTGAGCAAAAGTGGGGTTTGTAGACTTTCCTACCCTGCATTAACAAAGACCAGTATGCTCTTTGTGTTTTTGAACTTGAGCACAGTATCCACTTTTGGATGTAAAAGATAAAGAATAGAAATGTACATCCCTGTACCTTAGTGGGTAATTAAAGGTGAAATGTCACAAATTAATTTGCAGTATAAGATTTTAAGGTAATAAAATACATGCTCCCCGATGCTGCCTTTCACAATGTCTTTGATGCTTAGTGACCCTTAACTAAATATCATATTATAAAAGTTATATTATTTTCCTAGTATTAAAAAATTCATTAAATTCTATGAGTTATAAATAATTCTCAAGACTATAAAAATTAATTTCAGTGATCACATTATTTTAATAAATCTATAGACTCCAAGGATGACTACTTATAAATATAACACACATTTTGGTATTTATGGTCAAATACATATTTTTTCTTATCAGTGTCATTACTTTTATTTATATACATATATAGAGAGTGTGCCAATATAAAGAGTTCAAATTTGTCATAGAATTATAAGAAACATTTTACTTATACATACTTTATTTAAAAGCATAATTAGATATACCCAAACACTTAAACCATAAACATACATTTATAGAATTTTACAATAAATAATTCTTGGTTGTAGATTGCAGATCCAACTTCCTATCTGTCTTTAGAAGACAAAAAGCCTCACATTCATTTCAAGACAGATATCATGGTCAGTCTCCTGTTTTATTTTTTACTCTTCAGATTCTTAATATTAACAAAATGAGAGTTCTGTAAACAGTTTAAATAAGTTTTAGAAAATGGATTTTATGTAACAGTCTGTAGGTGGATGTTAGGATTTCAATGTTTTTAAGAAATTAAAATTTTATACCTAGTTTGAAATCAGGACAAGAAGCAATAGGGGATGTGAATGACTTAATGGTAAACCTTTTAGCTGAGAAAAAAGAATAAGACAATATAAGTTCAAACTGTAAACCTAATCCTCCCATCATATAGTATTCTTCATGCAAACTGAATTACTTGTAAAACAGGTAAGCTTTGTCTAATGGCATTCTGACTAAATGGACTGCTGACTGGCATGGCTGTAATTACATGAAGTCAGTATTCTATGCACTAGGCAGAGATTTTCTATTTATACATCATTCACAAAGGGCAGCAGGCATTCTACAGTTATCATTTCACTTTTCAATTGTTTTAAACTCTAGGACTTGTTTTGAAGTTTAAAAGAATCAAAGATCTTATAGTTAGTCCTTATGACCAGCACCCATATAATTTTAAACCAGGATATGTGCCGCCCACTTGGGGCAAGGCACAGTAAGTTTTCTTGAAATAACTATGGGTAGAGGAAAGAAAATACTATCACATTGCCTTCATCTTTCATGAGGAGACTTTTTTTGTTTTATTCTATGTGAAGTACTGTATGATAAATGATGCTTTCATAAATGTTATTTCTGACGCGCTGAATGCATAAGGGGGAAAGAGATAAAACTTATTTTTTTCCATTAGAATGCTTTTAAATTGACACATTTACAAAGGAAATCATAGAACAGACTCAGAAAAGAATTCCTCTGGTACATTATAGCAATCATTGGGAATGCTATACTCATTTATTTAGAAAATACTTCGATTAGCTTTCTTTGATTTTGTGTAGCTATAAAGAAATTATAAAGTAGGCTAAGTTCATTTTCTATATTTGGAAGTACCCATTGCCCTTATATTGCCCCCTAGCTCCATGTGACATTTAATTTACAATATTATTTTCTGGTTCTGATTTTTTCCCCTCACCATCTGAAAATCCTTAAAAAGTTGTCTTTTTTGTCATTCATAACATTCAGTATGCTTTTGTGCAGAGTTAATAATGCATTGCCATACACTTATGTTTGAATTATTCAAAAGGCAGAGAAATAATTTTTATATTGGGGGATTGTGAACAAATTTATGCTAAGTATTCGAAACGTTTTAAATCTTAGTATGTAAACCCTTTAAGATTTTGTAAAAAATTCTCAATGCAATACTTATGATTATCTTTATTTGTAATATGAAGAAAGGATAGCAAATATAGATGTGAAGATGGAATGGAATAAGATTAATGCTTGGTATGAATGCTGTCTCTGTCATATGTAAGCATTATGCCCTAAGGGATTTAACTTCCCCTTCTTTCAATTTCTCATCTGAATAAGAGAGACAATAATATTCTTTCCATAGAGTTTTATAAAGTTTAATTACTATTAACTAAAAGAGTGCCTAGTGTATAGTTGACACATGTGACAGATTTTATTATTTGAATTCCGGTAAATTCCTGCTGTTCTTTTGAAACTGCTTTCTAGGTTCCTTTGCTCAATAGTACTTGTGACAGATTTTATTATTTGAATTCCAGTTAATTCCTTGCTGTTCTTCTGAAACTATATTTTCCAGATTGCTTTGCTTCATGGCTACTAGGTAGGTTCAACCACTTGGAGGCACTGTTAGAATGAGTGAGGGAGAAGGAGAGAAGCCAGGTACTCCTCTTTCTCTAGCTTCCTCTTCAGCTGAATTTTCTGTAGTGGGCGCCTTTCCCTGTGCTGCTAGTTCCTTGCCCAGCTCCTTCCTGGGAGGGAGCACTCGCGTAGTTACAGATGGCACTGGCTTCTAAGTTTTAATGAGACTTCATCTCTGTCTGTCCTATCCTGGGTGATACCTGTCCTCATTGCTGTTCTTTATGTCCCTTCACCATTTCCTATTTGTCTTCTCAGTTCTTGTGTTATCAGTACAATTCCCTGTATAAAATTATCTGTGAATAAAATACTTAGAATATTTCTTGTTTCTGTATAGGGCACTTATTGATACATTGCTCAATTAGTAAGTGTTGCCCAAATTAATTAATAAAGAAAACAACAGTTACATATTATACATGATACATTCCACTTTCTGAGATTGTGATGTGCTCATCCAATGAGGAGGAGGTTATACTTCAGTGTGCCCTGTGTGGTAATCTTTAAAAGAAAGATGTCTTAGAAATGAGACTTTCTTCATAATATAATACTTTTGAGAGTAATTAGACAGAGATAACTCAGCCTCTATTTCTAAAGACTGAAATAAGAAAAAGGGATAAGATGATTGAGCTCTCATTCCATACCAGAACTATTAAGGTACAAATCTTGAATGTTTATATGGTACTTTAAGACTTATCTGGATCTATCAGCTCCTACAGAAAAAAAGAAGTGGGGGGGGGAGGGGAGAAGGTGAGGAGAAGAGGAAAAAAGGATAAGAAGAGAAAATACAAACTTAATAGAAGTAAAGCCATGTTTCAAGATGAGCAGCCACTATCATATCCATCACCAGCACATCTATCCAAGTGGAGGATGAGTAAACCATGAGGCTAATACGGAACATTAGGGATTTGGTGAAGTTTCTTTCTGCTTTATCTTTGTGCAGGGTCCCAGTACTAATAGATTTCCTACTTCCTAAAGTGTGCCTCTTCGGATGAGCTCCCCTGTGTGTTAAAGAATTTGGGAATGAGTTACACTTCCTTACCCTCAAAGATTTCCCCTCCTCTTCTATCTTATTCAGGAGACATCTTGTAAAGATAGTTTCATTTTAACAGAGACTGGTAAGCTAAAAGTAAAGCAATAATTTATAACAGTGGCATTTGCTATATAGGAACATTTTTGTGAGAAAAATAGTTCAAGGATAATAAGCTTTCTTAGCACTCGTGAAGTCACATCAACTAAGAACCTTTCTAACACATTTTACATAGAGGACTCATTTTGTTTGTTGCCAAATTGTTAACTTTTAACCTTCTATAATATCTTAAATGCATGAACATCATTCTTACTATCACAGTAGCATCTTATTTCATAAAATAAACTTTTATGTTAACAGACTTGAAATAATTACAGTATTTTTCTTTCTCTGAACACAATACTGACTACACCCGATTTGAAACTAATATTGAGTTAATGTTCAATCTTTGATTGACTCAGACTATCACCATTTCCTTAGCTGCATGACTTAGAGATAACAAGATTCAATGCACTTACCATAACTGAGAAATAGGATAGAATTTGCTGTTGGCCAAACTTATAATACTCCTGAAGACTCAAGGATTGTCCCTAGGACGATTCTACTTTAGGATATCAGTATGAACAAATGAATTATTTAAAGTGATTTTTCCCAGAGCTCATTAAAATTATCTTGAATGTGGCAATAGTAGCAAAAAATGAGAGACAATTTGGTACAGATAAAGGGTACTGGAACAAATCAGAAGAACTAAGTGTCATCTCTTTATTGCCACATACTTTACTGTGGGACTTAATGAATATGCTGATTGAGAGGATTGAACTAGATTATTTCTGAAATTCCCTTTAACAATCAGCCATCTAAATGAGCTTTTCTCCTACTTAGATAGAACTAACATGTCTTTTCATTATAAATTAGACCTCGGTAACAGAATAATCTGTTTATTCTACTAAACAGAAGTAAGAAGGAGAGTATAGATTTTTGAATTTTTATAAATATTAATAGAAAAACCTTTAGGTTTTGAAGGATTGATAAACAACTGGGCATTTCTGCCCGAATGTAGTTAACCAAACAATCACTATTTCTCCAAAAACATTCTCTCTCTATCTCCTGGTAATTAAACTAATCAGTGTAGCTATATGGAGTCTACATGTAGAAACAAACATATGCTTAAGTTTGTAGAGGCTTCTATGTATCTAGGCAGGTTCTTGCAGTAATTCCTCTGCAGAAGTGAGGGCTTCATGGCCAGTCTTGGCAAATTTCTAGGTAATTTCAGTAGATTGCTGCAGTGTCCAGTAAGTAAATACTAGCCACATGAACTCCTGCAAATAACCAGCCTGGAGGACCTGTAGCAGAGGCACACAGCTTTAGAATATAAGGTTTCTATTTCTCCTTGCAAAGGCACATTTTTCTCATAGGCATGACTTATTTTTGGAATAATGTACTCTTTCTTGACCTACTTAACTGATGAGTTTTGCTTGCCTTAGAGAGCAGTACTGAGAAATAACTCGTATTTTGGATCTACTCCTTTAAATTTGAATAGGCATAAATATACAAGGAAATCTTTAGAAGGACTAACCTTAAGTACATGCAGTTTGTCCATGGTATCAAGAGTAGAAAGAAAATGGTTACTTAATTTTAAGCTGCTAACATTTATGTACGTGGGCATGCAAGTTTGCCTACAAAAATATGAAAATCTAAAGAAAGGCAGTGTCTGAAGGAGATTAAGACAGAGGTACTGGTTCTCTGTAGGTATAATGGACTTACGATTTAGATTTAAAATATTAGCTTTAGTTTAGATTCTCCTAGATGTTGTTTGCTAGATGAAGGTGTATGTACACCAGCTGAAAGCCTTCCATAGAAGGCAGGTTTCTTTGGCAAACAAGATTTAAGCATAGTTTTAGCCCAGATATAGAAAACATATAAAGTTAAACAAAAGTCTGTCTAGTATATTATTCCTAAGTGAATCCAAGTTCACACATTATTGATTCTGAAGAAAAGTCATTAACTGATTGATATGCAGATGCAGTTGAAAACAAACCTCTTCATGGATACTTCCTTTGTCAAAACCACTGAATTTTTGCTATGATCTTGGGCATTGCTAAGAAATTGATTCTGAAAACATAGTTTTGCCTAGACTTTATTTCTCTAGGAGTGAAAATGAGCTTGTTTTTAACTTTGGTGGTTTTGTGTACCCTATTAAGTGAGATACCTCAAGACCTGGCCTTAAGCTAATTCAACTTTTGGGTCTCTAAAAGAACTACGATGATTCCAGTGAGAGAGATATCATATTCAAACAGCTGACAGAACTCTTAATACCACCTGAGGTTGAAGAACCATTTGGCTAAGACAAAGCACAATACAATTTTGGGACAGATTTTAATTCTTTTGGATTTTTAACATACTGAGGCAGGATATTTTGATTTCAGATTTGAATTTCTTTGAAACTAATGAGAGGATTTAATCTTTGAACTTAAATATCTTCTTGGTAAGTTCATACTGCTAAGGGGCTTACATACAAATTTATGGCATGGTGTTGGCATTTATTATTGAATACCTTTATGAATTTTATTATTAGATTAATTAATGAAATTTAAATTTATTGGATAATTCCTGATTGGCTGTTTGTAATCTGGCTAAATCTAATTTAGGATGAGAAATGGAATAGAGAATATATTTTCAGTCTTAGAGCAGAGTAGGTTTGGCATAAAATTTAATTAGTATTACTTAGATCTATTTAGAGCCCCAACAACAAAATATTAACCATTCTTCAATGGTCACAAAGGAGGAGGGGCTGGTTTGGGAGTCATAGTTTAAGGAAAGCTGGAGCAGGCTTGTGCTGTCAGATTGTTAATCACCTGTAACAAAACAAATAATCTCATTTTTGGTAGATCATGATCTTAATAATTAAGCCCAATGGGTTAAGGAAAAACAGCTGGAAAATGATCATGGAGCCATGATTTAGTCTCTCTTCCTGCTGGTTCTTTCCAAGTAGTAAGATTTCTCATAACTTTTCTCATCCAATCCCCTTTAACTAATTTCACCAAGGGAAACGATTAAAAAGCAATGATTAATTAACACTGCTATGCCCGTCTTTCCCTTGAGAAAGAACCCACATGCATGGGTTCTGATCCTGAAGAAACTGAAAGCTATCCTCATTTAGTTAGTCATACTATGACCAAGTGGGTAATTTACTTGATTAAGAGATTAAGTTAGTAGGTCAGTTTGG
>NW_011888835.1:1243474-1264849 GCF_000151845.1 Pteropus vampyrus
GGTGTTTGTTTCTGTTGTTGACTCTGCAAGGGTTTATCGTATCCTTTGTGTATCCAATTTGACTTTAAATAAATTGTACCCATGGGATCTCTATTGATTAGTTTGTGATCATTTTGAGTTATTTTTATAATTGATATTACTCTTTATTTAAAAAGACTATAGTTATGTCTAGAGAAACAATGAAATCAGAAAGCGAAGGGTAACTACTGTCATGACCTTGCTATATTTCCTGTCTTTTTCATCTTATTGGCATGCCATTTCTCATTCTTTACTCTCCATTTCATTTCACACATTTATACTGTGGTTTATATTCATAAACTTTTTCAACCTCTATTTTATTGTTTTCAAATTGATTTGTGATATAGCCTTTAATAATGAATTAATTAAATTATTTTCAATAGGCAATCCTAGGAGCGAGTGATATCAAATCTTTTCAAATTAAAAAATTACTATTGTATAAATGTAAAATTCTATTAATATCAAATGAACATTTACACAATAGTTTTCCCTTTGGACATACAAGTCAGTAGTCATTTATTAGTGGGAAGATTTTACATGGCTTCAATTTTAAAATATCATATTTAAATACGGTCATTTAAAACACAATGGTGAAGATCCACTCCTGGAATGAGGGCATGAAGACCTCCATACACTTGTTCTCCACAAAACACTCATAACTAGTAAAAATATTTTTAAAAACTAAACACACACGCAGTTAAAGTGTCTGGACTTAGTCCAAACGGCATGCAACAACAATAGCAGCAGCAACAACAACCCCCCACCCCCGCTGCCCCGCTCACTTATTTGAGAAAACTTATTATAACTACATAAACCAGCAAATCTATGGAACTTGACCAACAACATGCCGCTTCCCTCATCCCTCTCCTCCCCCAACACAGAATGACAGATGATCCACTCCAACTTCTACCAACTCCCCTCTCCCAACTCCAGGTCCCCCAGCTCTGTATTACAGAGACTATATTCCAGTTGAGAAGTTGGGGTCTATATTCCTTCACCAGCCTTCCTTCCTCCATCCAGCCCCACTCTTAAGATAGAGGCTCTACTCCAGGCACAGCCAACAGTCCCATCAAAATTCTATCTGTCTTCTTTGCAGAAATCGATAAGCTGATTCAAACTTATATGAAAATCTCAGAGACCCAGAATAAAAACAGTCTTGAAAAATAGTAACAAAATTGGAAGACTCACACTTCCTGATGTCAAAATTTACTACAAAGCTATAGTAATCAAACAGTATGATACTGGCATAAGACTAGAATAGAGTAGAATTGAGAGTCTAGAAATAAGCAGTCACATTTATGGTAAATTATATTTTAACAAGATTGCCAAGATAATTCTATTTAGGAAAGAATAGTTTTTATGAAAAAATGGTGTTGGGGCAGTTATATATCTACATACAAAAGAATAAAGCTGGACCCCTTTCTCATATAATATACAAAATCAACTCAAAATAAATCAAAGACCTAAATATTAAAGTTTAAAATATAAACAAACTAACAAGCATATCAAATCATGCTCAATATTATTAGCCATGAATGAAGTGTCAAGCAAACCCACAGTGAGATACTACTTGGCAGCCTAGAATTATTTTAATTTAAAAAATGGATAAGAAAATGTTTGACTGGATATATGTAAGTATGAACCCTCATGCACCACTATGAGGAATTATATTGTGAATTACCTTTGAAAAGAGTCTGGCATTTTCTCAAAATGTTAAACATTGAGCTACCATATACAATTTTACTTATTGCTGTGGACCCAAGAGAAAACGTGTGTCCACATAAAAGCTTGTACATGCATATTCACAGCAGCATTATTCATTATAGGGAAAAAGTGGTTTTAACTCAAATGTCCATCAATTGATGAATATATAAATGTGGTATATCCATATAATGCAGTTATTCGAAATTAAAAGGAATGATGTGCTGATACATTCTGCTATCTGCATACGCCTAGAAACATTAAGCTAAGTGAAAGAAGCTAGTCACAAAAGACCACATATTGTTTGATTACATTTATATGAAATGCCCCAAATAGACAAATTTATAGAGACAGAAAATAGACTGGTGGTTGCCTGGGGCCCTAGAGGTTGCGGGGAAGTAAGACATTCTTGCTAATGTGTGTGGAGTCTCTTTATGGAACAATTAAATAGTTCTAAAATTGGTTGTGGTGATGGGTGTACAGATATGTGAATATACTAAAAACCACTGAGTTATACGTTTTGAATGGGCACATGTATATGAATTATAACTCACTAAAGTGCTCTATTAAAAACTACAACTCTTTTATTTGCAGCACATAGGCCTTACTAATATTAAATGTTGAAAGATATTTGTGTGTGTAAGGTCAAGAAAACATATTTAATTTAAAAAGCACTATACTCTAGATAAAAGAAAGATTGATACTAAAAATAAACCACATATAATGCCATTGAGGGGTAATATTACACTGGAATTAGTCATTTTTCACCTAATACAGTAGAGAGTGAATAATTTGTTAATTATAAATTAATTGGTTAATATAAAGAGACACACTGTATATTTAAGGTAAAAAAACATGTTTAAAAGCATGAATGATACAAATAGATCACTTGGGTTGAGATTCTTGTCTGACATATCTGTAAACTTTGATAAAGTTACTTAAACTTTCTGTGTCTTTGTTTTTTCATCTGTTGAATGGCAATACTACTAGTGCTTATGAGGATTAAATGAGTTTGTCACATAACATTTAATTTTTTTTTTTTTTACTGTTTTCTAAAATGAGTATTACTGGTTCTTTTACGACTCCTATCATTGCGAGATGGAGACAAAATATAATTGCACATATACAATTTGAATTATTAAAATACAAAAGTTTTATTTAATAGATACATAAGACATTTTAACAATGTTGAGGAGAGTATGCATATTTAAAAACATCAAATTATACACTTAAATATGTCAACTGTATCTGATATTAATTACACATCAATCGATAACCTGTTAACAAAATAATGTGCATGTATCACCTAAAGGATATTTTCCAAACTTGATCCTATATGAGGCAAAAAGAATATCTCAAGGAATATGAACTAAATTTTTTAAAAATGGGTAATATCGATTCATAATTATACCTTAATTATATGTTTAGAATGCTAATTGTTACAACAACAAAAAAACAAGAATAGCTGTTTCTAAAGTAAATATTAGATTGAACATGACTAGTACTGGGAAGGGCAAATGAGACTAAATTGTGCACATCTAGGCTAACATTTGTTTAACTGTGTGATTTCCCTGTAGGTCACTGGTCCCAGCCTTTTGACACCAGGGACTAGTTTCGTGGAAGACAATTTGGGGATGATTCAAGCACATAATATTTATTATGCACTTCATTTCTATTATTATTACTTTGTAATATGTAATTAAATAATTATACAACTCATTATAATGTAGAATCAGTGAGAGCCCTAAGATTGTTTTCCTGCAACTATATGAGCCCCTCTGGGGATGATGAGAGACAGTGACACCCAAAATGTATTGCTTATGTCCAGTCTACTCTGTAATCTCATTTTGGTTGCTGCCACTGCAGAAGACCCTGCTTCACCAAGATAGGATGTTGGAAATGGAAGCAGGCTTTTCAGTGCTTTTATGGCATTCTCAGGGTATTCCACCTTGACTTTAATCCAGAATGTATGGAGATTTGATGTTCTCTCAAACATGTATTTAAGGCCACTATCATTTGTGATTTCAAGCAATTGATCCTCTCCTACTACGGACAAAGTTAGTTCACCTAGCTTATTCACAACTGGGTTGTGAATCCATTCCTTCCCAGTTCGGAGGTATTTTGTGGTTGTGATGTAATTCTCGAACTCTTTTGAAAGCAGAGATAGGTGATCATTCACCAGCTGGGAGAAAGAAGTCCCAGGCTCAGTCTCTTTCAAAATCTCTACTAATGTTTGAAACATGTCAAAAATCTCAATGTTCACTCACCACCCTCATAATTCCAGTTCGGCTTTGAATGCAGCCACTTTATCTGCCGACTTGAACACACAATTGTCATTCTCCCCTGAAGTGACAGATTGAGTTGGTTAAGCAGGTTAAATATGTCACAAAAAATAAGCAAGTTTTGCAACCCATTCTGTGTCACTGAAATGAGCTGCCAGTGGTGATTGTTTTTCTAAAAGAAATCTCTGGAGCAGCTCTCAAAACTCAAAAACTCTGGCCAGTGATCTAACTTTAGAAAGCCATCTCACTTCTGTGTGTAAGAGAGGACATGTGTGCTCTGTGTCCATCTCCTCACAGAGATGTGCGGACAGACGTGAGTTAAGGGCATGTACTTTAAGGTGGTTGATCATTTTAACACATCCTGCAAAACGTTAGGCTCAGGTGACTTTTTTTTCAGCTAGCCAGCATTTCTCTATGGATGACATAGTGTGTAGACTCACATTTTAGAAGCGACCTCTTTGACTCAAATAGTGTAACCAGAAAGCCGTCCGGTTGTGGCAGCCGCTCTGTCCATGCCTATACTGACATAAATGCCCACTTCAGTTTTCCTGATATGTAATCATTCAGGGACTTGAATAGTTCTGCACCTGTTGTATTGGTTGGCAACAAAAGTGCACATAACATATTTTTATGCATGTCCTCCCGAAAAATATATTTCACAAAAACAAGCATTGTTGCCTTGTCAGCATCAGTAGATTTGTCAACCGGGATTGCATACTACGGTGACTCATTAATCCCCTCTAACAATTGTGCCTCAATATCTCCTGCTATTTTATCAACTTGTCTAGTTATGGTGCTAGCCAAAAGAGGAACAGGTGCCACCTTTTGAACTGCAGCCTCTCCTAAAAGTTCACGACAAATGTCCTTAGCAGCAGGCAAGATGAATTCTTCGCCAGTAGTAAAGGTCTTAGCTTTAGCAATGCAGTTAGCTGCTAAGAATGATGCTATCAGTGCAGAAACATTTGATTAAGTGGTGGCCTTCAATAATTGCTTCTGTTCTTCGTATTCATATTTTTTTTCTTTTGAAAAACTCCAAAGGCTTGTCTTTTAACACAGGGTTCTTAATCTCCACGCGGCAAAGCAGTTTTGAAGGTTTCATGACTTTGTTGGATAGTCAGTCGCCACATATTATACAAAGCAGGCTTGGAGAATGTGAATCACCTGTTTCAATGAACCCATAATTTAAATAGGACTTGGTATTTTCTTTTAAATGCAGCTTTCTTTTTTTTTGGCAGTCTTAGAGTTTTCTGCTGTTCCATCACTGGGTCTTTCCTCCTCTTCAAAGAAGCTCTCCAGTGACATTTGTTTTTTACTCATTTTGGCTAGGGTTAGCTTGTGGGCTTACAGAAACTGAGACAAGTGCACAGTGCGAGAAAGAGGCATGGTTGAAAGCAGTAAATAAAATAAGGGGTGGGCCATGTGCAGAGTAAAATAAGTATCGGATTCTGACTTATAGCCTACCACCAGATGCAGCTGTACAACTAAAGTACATCGACTCACTTGCTGCTATAAAGCCTACCACCAGGTGCAGCTTAATTGTCACTTGCCACTCACAGATAGGGTTTTGATATGAGTCTGCAAGCAATTAATTTTTTATGGTCTTTGTGCAATCATACCTCTCTGCAAATACAGATGAAGCTTCCTTGCTAGCTCACCTCCTGATGTGCAGCCTGGTTTTTAACAGGCTGTAGGTATTAACCGAATGTATTCCTTAAGCTTGCTTTTATATATACCTTTCACTGACTCTTCTCAATCACCTACTTTAATTATGAAACTTCATTCAGTATGGATCAAACACATGACATCATCATCATCCATCAGCCCTCCCCTCTCTTACCTCTGTCATCTGCTGTGGAGTCTTTGGTCCTTCTCGGTTTGGAATATTTGCTCATTCTGCCCTCTGTACATCAGGCATCATGGCACATCCTTTAGTCCTCATCCATGGAATTCTCCAAAACTCTTGCTTGAAAAGTATTTCCTGGTGTTCATATATTTCTATTATTTCTTGAGATTTAGGTCTTCTTTTTTCTCGTTTACTACAGCACATATAGTATGTAACATTTCCCAGTGGCTTTCTGGTATAAGTGGATGAGAGATCGGTTTATTAAAATGCTGCATATCTAATATCTTTACCTTCATTTTAGATTTAGAGTTTGACTGGAGGTAGGATTCTAGCTGGAAATAATTCTCTTTCATACTTTTGAAAACTTTGTTCACATTGCTTCTGTCTTCTAACATTACTATCACGATGCATAATGCCATTTTTATTTGCTATCCTTTATAGGTGATGTTATTTTTACTTGTTGAGTTTTAGTTTGTTTCTCCTTGGACTCTTTATATACTGTTTATCTTTGGTGCTTTAATAATTTATTATG
This sequence comes from Pteropus vampyrus, assembly GCF_000151845.1. Lineage (NCBI taxonomy): Eukaryota > Metazoa > Chordata > Mammalia > Chiroptera > Pteropodidae > Pteropus > Pteropus vampyrus. Next base: position 1,249,851 of record NW_011888835.1, read on the forward strand.
TACATTGTTCATAAATCATTATTCATCTTTCTGGGTGGACCCTTTCACTGTGAAAACTATTTTTTTTTAATCTGGGGCATTTTTATTTAACTGTTTCTTTGATAATTCTTATTTCTTCTCCTGTTCTATCGTTTTATAGTCTTTAATGAGCAGACATTGCTCCTATGGATTCTTTATCTTTTTTCCTCCCATGTTGTATTTCTTTTTTTTTTTTTTTAGTACTTCTTTCTCAGATATTGCATCAACTTTATCTTTCACTCTTCCTAATCACTTTCTATTTCTATTGTATATATTAGACATAATAGATAATAATACCGTATTAATATAAATATGTATGTATCTTTATAGGTATGGTCTTATTCCAGTATTGACATTTTTATAAGATATCAATTATAGTTTTTTGTATAATTTTTTTTTGTCATTGTAATGTCTCTCTTTTTTCTTTTAATGATTTTCTCTTTAGAGGCTTTGTTTCTACTAATTCCATTTCACTGTGTAATTTTAAACAATATTAAAATGTGTGCTGATTTGTGATCTTTACAATTTTGGTGATAAAACATCAAGGCACTTTTTATTGTGGGTTCCTCAAATTTTATTATTGTATATATATCAACTGGTTCATACTTATATGAACCAGAACTCTAATCTTCAATCAGCTACTGGTGCAGCTGCTTACATAGATCAGATGGGGATGTCTGTGGATATGTCCTCTTACCAGAACACTACTTCCATTTTGCTGCAACTGGCAGGCTTTCCAGTGGCAGCTCCAGCTCATTCAGTTGCACAGCAGCAAACAAATTACCATCAGCAGCCTGTCCTTTAGAGACAAACCAAGCTTTTTCTTGAAAGCCTTCATACATGTATTACTCAACCTTTACTATTCTAATCTGAAGCTATTAAAAGAAAAGATTTTTTTTCTGACCTCAAAAGACCATGAATAAATAAAGCACAAAGACTTCTCTTACTATAAAAAAAATAATAATAATAATTTAAAAATATTTTTATTTGAGTTATTTCCCTAAGAGATATGTGCCAGACTTCTACTTAGAAACTATGGTCCTGGTTGTCAGAATTCTGAGACCCCATAAAGAAAAAGTAGATTGGGGTTATCAGAATGCAGAATTTCTTTTAATTCTCTAATTTTTTTATATAATAGTTTCTCCTTTCCTTGGGTGAACAAACATCTCCAGAGAACAAAAAGTGTTCCTTCCATATCCTACTCCCCATCTTCTTTCATGGTATAGGTGGGCCAGTCACATGCTATATGATGCACAGAAGGGAACCAAGATATTTAATAGCTCCTCAAAAACCTATCAACAAACCCCTGTTTTGAACTCTACTCTGCATCCCTGACTTCTGAGGTATATGGTGCCTCCATGTCCAAGAACTTTTTGAATCCTTGCCAAGCAAATCATTTTGCTTGTTGGCTTTTAGTTTCTCTTCACCAATTCTTTGAGGTATTAGGTTTCAGATTTTTCTAATCTCTCAATTAGTTTTTAATAGTCCATTACCTTGTGGTTCCCAAGATATATGTTCACCATTTTTTATTAATTTAATAATATTTTTATATATTGTTCAATGTGTTAGTTACCATTTTAAAAAGATAAAGATTGAAATAGATTGATAGAAAGATAGATGATAAGGAAGATATAGAAACATAGAGACCCTCGAAACCTCTGCTGTCATGGAGCTTATATTAAAAATAATCAATTAACCAATAAAGCATTTATGTGATGATAAGTGATACTGATTTTTTTTTTTTTAATAAAAAGAGTGAATAGTGGTAGGATTGCCTGGATCTGGGGGACAATGAAGTCAAATATATTTTCTTATGTCTCATGTTTATTTATATTTTATAATTTAAATTTTATTTATTGATTTTGGTTAGATCTGTTACTTCTTTCATATCAATAGGCCATTTTTCTAAGTATCTCTATTTGATCCATGTACTTTGATACCCTCCAGGTATTATTCAGAAGAACAATCTACCAGTTACATGTGTTATTAAAGTATATACTTAATATTTTTTTTCACTTTTTGCTTACTATTTTTAACTTCTTTACTAACAACTGGATTCCCTAATAAACAGTCAGCTTCTTTTTAAAAAATATAACCATGTCATTTACTGCTTAAAATAAATTCATTTTCTAACTCCTAGAAGTGAACATAATGCAATCCACTTTTTTCAGTGAATATTAGTTTTGTGTTTGATTGCCAAATGTATTAATCACAATATAATTTCTGATTCATTTCTTATTATTTTGATCAGTACTAAGCACTATGGTTAAAGAAAGAGTCTTGTTCTCAAAATATTCAAGACCATTCCTTAAACTGTACTTTGGTTCATAATTTTCTCCTTATGCTCTAGAAATGTCTTGTACTCCATTCCCAAATGACAAAATTCTAATTATAAACAGAACAACAACAATAATGATTTCCTCTACTGTTTCTTGCTCGGTAAAATCTTTACCTTCTCCAAAGAAAGTTAGTCACTATACTTTGCTACCATATAATTATATTAATTTATCTATCATATCATTTATGGCAATATTTTTATAATTATTTGTATAGAAGTTTGCTCATTTAATAGTTAGCTGTTGAAGACATAACACTAGCGGTGATTACGTTTTTTTCCCTCTAGCACTTAGCTATTTCTCATGCATCTAAATCTTTAATACATGATTTTTAATGTGTTGCAATTTTAAATTTAAAATACTGATAGTGTATTTTTCTTTTATTTTGTTAGTGAAAAAAATTGGAGTAATTGGTGCAGTTTATTTTGGTTTCCTCAAACATATGTTTGATGGATATGGATTAGAAAGCCTTAAATGTTATATACATTTCATTTCAAAATTTTTTCAATAAATGTTTCTATTTTCTTGTTGTGTAATTACATTTAAAATGATTTAATATACAAAGGGGGCAATAAATATGAAAGACAATATAAATGCACACAAAAATCATATATGGAGTTAATTCTGAAAGTAGTACCTGTGTATATTATATCATGCAATTCAGTTAGTTTTCTACACACACACACACACACGAGTGAATCAGTCTCAGTTTTAAGATGGTAAATAAAATATCTTTAGTTAATTAGTGACTATAAAATCAGAATGTACATTTGATAAAACATTGGCAGGAGTAATGATCAAGTTTCCATAAGCTGGAGCAAATTATTTAATATGTGTTTGCTTATTTTTGAACATATTGGCCATAAGTAAGCATGCGATACCTTCTAAGATAATACACTTTACATTATTCCTCATTAGACAAGAGATATATAAAACATTTCCATTTTTTTCTTTCATGCTTTCACCAAAATAAGCTGCCTTTAGCTTCAAACTTTAAGAGGTTTGAATTTACAGAATTTAGGGGAATATAAAGGGATCTTCTTATACTAAAAAGGCAAATACCTTGCCTTTTAAGCATTTACTCTTAAAATCAGATGTAATATGTTTAGAGTATCTGTTGAGACTGTAAAATTTGAGTTTCTTTTAAAATTCATACACAGAATGGAGTAGTAAACTATGAATGCAGTGCCTTTTTATCATCCATAGAATATATTTACTCTTTGTTGTTGTTGTTTTTGAAACAGCATATTGCTATAACTATCAAACAATAATTAGGGCTCTGTGTCTCCTTTCAAGCTCCTTCTTCACTGCAAATCCAGAGTAAAAATACCTTAGTTTTTACGGAATGTTCTGACTAATGAAAAGCTGTTTTTGCAACCAAACTGGTATTGCAGTGATCCTAAAAAAGATGTCACCAGAATATAACGGTCAATACCTTAGTCATTTCTGAATATTTGATGGCAAATTGAACAACACAAACTTTCTTAAAATGCCAATTCTGTTCAATTATACCTTACTCACAAAGGCTACACAGGGTCAATTATTTTCACTTTGCCTTATTTCTAATAGAATATGCTTGAGCATGCATTTCTCTTCTCCATATGATTTTTTTTTTTTTTGATTTTGAATCAAATGTATCATGGAATTATACCAAAGTCAGAAAACAAGAAAGTGCAACTAAATTGCTTGGGTTTTTAATTTGAATTATTTTAAAAAGTTTATTTTCTCTTCCACTAAAGAGAGTTGATAGTATAGTTCTTATTTTTCTCTCGAGTATAACATGGCAATGTGTAAAATAAAACACATTTTAGTTGAGCTTTTGTAAATGATTTTGACCTTTATAGGTAGATATAATGATAGTAAGATTTGTTAACATTTTTATTTTTGTAATATTTTTATTTTTTACCATGAGAAGGATTTCTTGATACATACCGCTAACTGCTGCCCTATATACTTTTGCAGCAAATTCCTAAGAGTAATACTAGAAATCATTTAACCCTATTAAAAGAGATTTTACATCTGATGGTCCACAGTGCATTTAACATATCAAAGATACTAAAATCCTTGCCAAAATATTTTCAAACTAAATAAAACTGACAAAATGGTTGAGAAAAATTGTATAGGATAGGATAAACTCTCTCAAGTTAATGGCTATTGATATTTTAACCAATATTAATTTCTTTATATTTTCTTCCTTCTTTAAAAAATTTATTTAATTAGTTTCAGGTATACAGTATATTGCTTAGACATCTGTATAGTTCATAAAACGATCCCTCCAATTCCTCCCTCCCCTGACCCTCCACCTAGCCAACATATTAATGCTAACTGCATTCCCCATGCCATGCTCCTCATCCCTATGACCATCTATCAACTACTAATTTGTACTTCTTTAACACTTCACCCTATTTTCCTAGCCCCCAATTCCCTCTCCTCTATCCGTCGCCAAATTGTCCACTATATTTGTGTTTGTTTTTTTATTAGTTTGTTCTTTTTGTTCCGTAGATTATGCATGTAAGTAAAATCATGTGGTATTTATCTTTCTCTGTCTGACTTATTTCACCAGGATAATTACCTCTAGGTTCATCCATGTCGTTGCAAATGGTAGAATTTCGTTTTTTTTTTAATGCCTGAGTAATATTTCATTGTATATATGAACCATAATTTCTTATCCAATCATCTGTTGATGGGCATTTAGGTTGCTTCCATATCTTGGCTATTGTAAATTGTACTGCTATGAATATTGGGGTGCATAGATCTTAACGAATTATTGTTATGGTTTTCTTTGGATAAATACCCGGAAGTGCATTTTTGGGTCAAAAGGTATATCCATTTTTAATTTTTTGCGAAACCTCCATACTGTTTTCTATAGCAGCTGTAACAATTTGCAATCCTACCAACAATGTGTGAGGGTTCCCTTTTCTCTGCAGCCTCGCCACACTTGTTTTTTGATTTATTGATGATAGCCGTTCTGACAAGTGTGAGGTTATATCTCATTGTGGTTTTAATTTGCATTTCTCTGATGATTAGTGACCTTGAACATCTTTTCATATCTCTATTAGCCATCTGTATTTCTTCTTTGGAGAAGTATCTGTTCAGGTCTGTTTTCCATTTTTTAATTGGATTGTTTTTCTTTTTGTTGCTGAGTTATATGAGTTCTTTATATATTTTGCAGATATATCATTAGTGAATATCTACTTCCAGTCACTTGGTTGTCTTTTTGTTTTGTTGATTGTTTCCTTTGCTATACAAAAACTTTTTAGTTTGATATAGTCCTATTTGTTTATTTATTTACTTATTTTGTTTCCCTTGCTCAGGGAAATATATCCAAAAAGAAATTCCTGTTAGTAATATCAGAGAATTTACTGCCTATGTTTTCTTCTAAAAGTTTTACGGTTTTCAGTCTTACATTTCAGTCTTAATCCATTTTGAGTCTATTTTGTATACAGTGTAAGAAGGTGGTCCAGCTTCTTTTTTTTTGCATGTTATCTGTCCAATTTTCCCAACACCATTTATTGAAGAGACTGTCTTTACCCCATTGTATATTCTTACCTCTTTTGTCATATATTAAATGAGAGTATAGGCGTGGATTTATTTCTGGGCTCTCTATTCTGTTCCATTGATCAATGTATCTGTTTCTATGCCAGTACCATGCTCTTTTGATTACTGTAGACTTGAGGTATAGTTTGATATCAGGTAGTGTAATACCTCCAACTTTGTTCTTCTTTCTCAAGATTACCATGGCTATTCACGGTCTTTTATGGTTCCATTTAAATTTTAGGATTATTTGTTCTGTCTCTCTGAAAAATGCCATTGGTATTTTGATAGGGATTGCATTGAATTTATAGATTGTTTTGGGTAGTATGGCCTCTTCCTTTTTTTAAAATATTTATTTTCTTTGGTTTCGAGATAGGGATTTTTGGATACTGTCCTCTTTAAATTTTTTCATACTAACCTCTTTGTAGTCTGACATTATCAAAGAATGTGTTTGGACCTCAACCACCAATTTGACTTTGGAAAAAAAAAAAAACATTTAAAAATATTTTTTCTAAATCAAACTTGGCCCTTGGAAATGATGCAGACTCAGAATGAATGGACTTCTACCATACCGGTATTCTTGGCTTGTTCTTCAGTGTCAGTACGACCAATGACCAGATGTTGTTAAAGCATGCCTGTTTGAATTTATTTGAGATGGTAAAATAGTAACCCGTTAATGATTCTTTCTGGAGAGTATGACCTTAAGCCTACTGCCACCAAACAACTATGAACATCTAAACAGACAAACAAATGCTTCTTGGAGTATTACACTAAGGTTATTACTCCAGCTCCATCTTTCATTACTATGAAATCAACTCCTAGACTAATTATAGCTACCAGAGGGGTTGGGAAGTGGGACAGAATCTTAATGACACTCTCTCTATTATTGCTTTGACTTGCTTATGTTTTGTGGAGACAATATAAGACAATGCCCAATGAAATCATGTTTGTATTATAAAGATTTTGTGAAAAGAGCTGATGATTTCAAAGGTAATTAGGTAAAAGTAATAAACTTAGATGTTCAATCAGTTAAAAATTAATATAAGAAAGCAATAATTTCCTAACTTTCCAACTAATAATTATTTGTCCTTAAAAGAAATCGTTTATAAGTAATGAGTATAACCAACATGTTATCATTTTATTTAACTTTGTTATTAAAATGTACCATAGAAAATGTGTTTATTGAAATAAAAAATTAACATATAATTATCTAGTACGATGCTAACCAGTCTTTGCTCTCCTGAAACTCTACCATTCACAAATTAGTTTTTGGGGAAAAAAAAAAATCCTATAATTAAAAGAAAGCTTATTAAAGCTATACCTTATAATCTCATCTTTAAAATTCACAAAAAGATGTTAACTTATTTAACTAAAAAAAAAAAATAAAGAAAAAACTGTTTAGTTTTTTTAATTCATCATTTCCAGAAATATTAGATAATGAAAAACTTTTTTAAAGGCACACTGATTATAATCTTAATATCCCAAACTCAACATTTAAGTAAACATTGTTCTATATCATGGTTTGGCAAACTTTTCCAGTAATGGGACATTTAGTAAATGTTTTTGGCTTTACAAGGCAGGAAGTCTCTATTATTTCTTTCACCATTACTCAACTCTGTGGTTGTAGTGTGAAAGTAGCCATAGACAATCACAAACAAATGGGTATGACTGTGTTTTAATAAAGCTTTATTTACAAAAACCTGAGGGAGACTGGATTTGCCCTTATGTTGGCTGATTCCTGATATATATCACCTTTTCTCAACCTGTGGTTTACAAGGTCTACAATAGAGGAGGTGCTTTCTTGTTGAAAATAAGAAAGAATAAGTCAAGATTATCTTACTTTCACTTATAGCTGCTCAGTTTACTAGCCGTTACTTTTCATGAGCCATCGATCAAACTAAATCCACTCTAATAATTTAATTTCTGCTTTCCTCATCTATAAAATATAATGAGACATATCTAAGAAGCTGTTACTAAGTATCTGTAAAATTTATAAATTACTTCATATAAGTGCTTGGCCAAATTTATAGTTATTGTAATTATTGCCTTTTTAGTATTTTACAGATATATGTAATACTTGCATAGAATTAGTCTGCTTCTAAAATATAATTTAAAATTATAGATTAAAATTTCTTTACCTTTATATTATGTTCAGTTATTTAAAAATCTTAAAAAGTTTTTTTTTTAAAACGATAGTTAATTTTTTTGTTTGTTTAGAGATTACTTCCTTTTTTATTTCTGAAGGTTTTTCAAAAAATAATCCTCCAGGGCTTAATATATAATTGCTTCTTTTTTTATATTTCTGTATAACCATTTTACTTTGGTCTAATGAAAAGTGTAACTGTTAAAATGCTCAAATTCACATTTTCATATTTGTTGCCAGAATGTTGTAATGAGCATGCGCCCTACATAAGCAATTAATATGACTTTCAAGAAGGCATTTAAACTCAAGATATACATTTGTTCTTAACCAAACTTTCCTTTATTCTTTTAATGTGGCATCCAGTTTGGGAGTTTTAACTTTACTAATTTAAATATATCCATCATTTTAAATGTTTATTTTTATGTAGAAAACCATTAAAAGTGGGAGAATGGATAAAATTACATTTTTATTTATAGATGGAAAGAACATAAAATTATGTAAATTCTGACTCACATTTGAACCTTTTAAATTAAGAATAGCCTCATAATTTACATGCTAGATTATCAAAACAGTATTCTAAACTACATACACACAGACACACACAGACCCCATAATGCGCTTAAAAACAGAATTATATTAGCATAAATATTAAAATTTTTCCAGATGGATGCTTCTGAAGAATTGTAGCCATTACATTTTTGAACACTTTTGTCTTCTTTCCAAATAAGCTAGTGATATTAATGAGGTTTTCTATTTTTGCCTTTTTAAGGAGTTTCTTAAAATTGTTATTGGGTTTCTTAAAATTGTTATTGGGTTTTCCGTTTTTGCCTTTTTAAGGAGTTTCTTAAAATTGTTATTGGGCTTCAGAGAGGTTACCTCAAACTGTACCTATATTTTATTTCATATATTATTAATCTTTCAGAAGAATGTTTTCTAATGATTGAAAATTTCTTATTGGAGACTATATAAGGAAAAATAAATAAAATTGATTTCTCAAAGAAAAAATAGCAGATATTTTTAACTTTCTCTTTTTTAATGTATTTTAAAATAATTACTCGAAAAGATAATATTTGTTAACTACTCATTTGTTTAATCATGATTTATTTCAGAGGGACAAGGGCACATTGTATAATTATAAAATATACTTTATTTTAAGGGCAGTGTAGGTGAAAGCTTATAATCAGAAAGGGAGCAAATCACACACAATCCCCAGGCCCCTGTGGTCTCATAGAAAGCTATTCCCAGTGGGCAGTACTGGACTCCATTGATAATCTCTGCTCCTCCAGTAAAGGGTGTCCCACGTCCTGAATGATGTATGCATTGTAGGGACAGTGAGTCAGAGAACCTCTAAGTGAAGTTTTAAGAATAAAATTTGCTCCTGAGTGAGGAAAAGGCCCAGATACAAAGTGGGAACTTCTCGAGTCCAGCATCTCTCATGAACCTCTTCTTCCTATTATTTATCATATTATATGTTTTCACATTCATTTTGGGACATTTGTTATTATTGACAAATAACAAGAGACAGGAAAGAATGCAAAAATCCAGTTAATGTTTTTCAGGCATGATTCAGGCATAATTTCCTAAAAATTGGTATTTGACATGATCTATTAATGATGGATAGATAATTTATAGGTAGTGGTTGTGATAAAAGGACTGTTTTTTTTAAGGCTTTACTATGCATATGTTATATTACTTTGTGAGATTCCATGTATGTTAAGGTCTCTTCCATAAAAATGATAACCAACAAAGGCTACTGCCTGAACTGTTTTTTTTGATGTTTATTTTCTATGAAATATTAAAGTATTTTTATATCTAGTACTGTTTTTGCATTCATACAATTCTCCCATTTTTGTGGTTCTGATAATAACAATATTTGAAGAATTTACCTCCTGTGATATGTTGTTTTTTCTTGTTGTTTACATCTTAAAATTAGAAATATTTTAAAAGTAGATTACTTATATGAGTATGTTGATTTTGTATGATCATTTTTTTTTTAAATACAAATTCAGGATGGATACAACGATATATTAACAATGGAAATATTCAGATAAAATATGGTAGAATAAATGATACCTTTTCTACCACCACATAGTACATCTTAGAACAAGGTGAGTAGTATTGTGTTTGTAAGTGTTGGAAGACATCTTAATCAAATTAAGTCACATATAAAACATGTATCTAATTATAGCTCAGGGCAATAACAGTATTAACTAGCTACTTTTCTAAGATTTACAGAGTGTTATGCCTAATTGATTTTACATTAGCAACGGTCTGAATCACTTTTTAAAACCAAGTTGTTTCTAATTATTGAAACTGTAACTTGATTTTGAATTAAAACTTAAAAGACCAAATCACGATACTTATAAACAACATGCATTCTTTCAAATATCTAAAGGAATAGCTATGATAATGCCCATAATTCTTTTTAGTACATTAGTATGCCTTATGATGTCAATATTGTTGTTGAAGGGAAAAAGGCATTTACCTCCAAATAGCACCAGTATTTTAACTATTTGATTACTGTTCCTAAAATGACCATTACTACATAAGTGAGCTGGACTAGTGTAATGTTGATATGCATCAGGCATATGCCCCTTCACCACTAAATAACATTCCTCCAGCTGTTGGGTGCCTCTTAGAAGTGGGTGACACTTCTAAGAAAGTGTCCTGAGATGGAGTATTTTCACACAAGGAATGCCAATGTAGGAATATAAAGACATGGCCCCTCTGCAATTCTGCAATGCAGCATAACTATAAAGAACTAATTATTTATAACAGCTAGATAGTGTCTTGGTAAGAATATGGAACAAAGTAGAACTCTCAAAGCTAATGATTGAAGTATAATTGGTGTACTTTGGAGAGTTTAACAAAATCGAATACCCACATATGATGTAACTCAGCAATTCTTCTCTTAGGCTATATAGCAAATTGGGATGCCTGTATGCATACTCCAAAACCCATGTACAAGAATACTCTTAGTGGCAGTATTAAGAACACTGAAATGACTCAAATATCTATCAATAGAATATTAACCTATATGAAATGATACTGTATGAAAAATGAATGAGTTACTGCTACCTAAAAGAATAAATTTCACAACCAGAATATATATATAAGTGTATGGTTCCATAAAGATAAAATACAAAGTTTGGCAAAATTGATTTATGGTGTTAAAAATCAGATTTATACTTAACTTTGGGTAGAGGGAGGAACTGTTGATTCAGAGATGGCAGATTAGGGGCATTTAGAATTCTAGTAATTTTTTAAATTGGTTGGTAATTTTAAATTTGTTCATTTTGTGATAATTTATTGAAATAAACACTTATGATTCAAACAATTCATGTGCTAAAATTTAAAAAAAAATGACTAAAAAGGTTTTTAAAAACTTTAAAGGCTACTTTTTTGTATGCTTAAGGTATAAATTTCATTTTTGTTCTTGGTTAGAAACAAATTTGAAGGCGGTATATTATGTTCAAATCAGTCATGAATTAGTGTCCAGATCAAGATTCATATTCTTCTACTTCAATTAAGTATTGATATGACTTTGGGAAAGTCATCTGACTTTTGTGGGCTTTGTTCACCCTGTCTACATAATTGAAAATCTGCAGGTTTTGAGTTTCATACTTCTGCAACTGTTTGGTTTACAAGAGGACCATTTCATATTTGGGCTCTCTGAAAGAGATTGCAACAACCATTTTACCCTTTTTCCTTAAAAATATAAACTGCCTTTTTAAAAATAATCTAGGCACAATATTACCTAGAAGGAATAAAAAGGAATATATATTCAGATTTCATTTGCAACACATTTTTTGCCACACTTTTACATTCTGGCTGTTGAATTGTAAGTGCAGGTGTTGGGCGAGCTTGCCAGTACTACTTCATTGGAGCTAATTCATAAGGGAAGAGCTTGCTCTTCCCTCTTTCCTTATTATGCTGGCCTACATTGTCATGATTGGAGATCCAGAAATCAAAGGAAAGCATTAGTTGTCTTGGAGATAGAAATCACATGTAACAATGATGGAGTTTTATATAGAAAACTCACAGAGATGCCGAACTAAATTGCTTACCTCCAGACTTCTTTTATATGAGAGAAATAGAAAGTTTTGATTAATTAAATGCTATTAAGGATTTTCCATAATATACAAATAAACTTAATCTTCCTTAATGGTGCTAACATATATAATTCTAATAAGCTATTCTTTGATAAAATGAGATTAATTTTAACATTAATTATTGATAAATATAATGGTGAGTGGTAAACGTTGAGCATAAAACTGCTTAATCACTGCCCTTTCTTTGTAACTTCAAAAACTAATTTCTGTACACTGCTACTCCAAAAACTAATTTCTGTACACTGCTACTCCTGGTCTTGGAATGTGAACTATTGCTGAAATGTGCTTTTCCATTTCTCATCTCTGAATACAGAATTAGTCTAGTCTGCAATGTCTTTTAGTTGTTATAGTACATCACTGGACTTGTAATTCGAGAGAGACATGAAGTATCTATATTCAGGTTTTAGAAATAAATTGAGTTCAAATATTCACTCGGTCATTTAGTAGCTGTGTAGTTACGAACAAATTATTCAAATTTTTAAGTTTGAAGTTCTTATTTATAATATAATATGTGTAAAATAACGTTTTTCTCTTAGTATGTTTATGTCTGATATTTAATTTTAGCCATATAATTAATCGAAGGTCTTTTCCCTATATTGTTTGTTTTATAGAAATGATAGGTTAGCACTACTGCCTTTGGTTTTACACACACATATTTGCACACAAAGACATCTTGTTAATGCTATGTGCATGCATTTCAAATGTATGGACTACATAACACTACACAGGAAAGCTATCTACAAATTATTCTACATAATCTTGTTAGTCTTTCTCATCGAAGAATTTAGGATGGACAGTGTGAACTGTCAGGAAATTCTAATAGTGCCAATTATAATACTCAGAGTCACATTTTCTGCAGCTGGTTGTGATGTTCCTTGTAATTGTCAGTGTAACAAATTCAAAGTAGCAGCTTTAATATTGTCAAGATAGATCCTGTGTTTCTCCCTATATATGTCACTTATAAGCTATAATAGTATATAAATGAGTTAGCTCCCTCTTGTTGAATTTTATCGTATGTATTCTTACTACTTATTAGGAAACAATATTAAAATATTTTTTCCAGTGAACTGACAAGGAATTGAGGTAATCAGAGGACCTGTGATGCTTTTATTCCCTTCTTAGCACTGAGTTCAAAGTTGAATTATCTAATAAGTTCATTGCAGTTGTCTAAGCCTAAGAAAAGGACAGCTGTGTCAGGGCAGATAGATGTGGTTTATATTTGGAAATATAGATAACATAAGCCCTCTGGAATGAATACTCCAACTAGCAAGCAAGAATATGCTGCATAAAACCAAGATAGTGCCTATAAATATAACTTAACATGGATTCAGTAGTATAATCTATGGAATGCAAAGACAGGTAACAAAGCATAGTGTTTTAGTATCTGAGTTCTTGAATCAAACTACTTAGGATGGATTTTTTTCCACCACTCCACAGCTATGTCACTTTAATAAATGTATTCAGTACTTCCAGCTTCAGTTTCCTCATTTGTATAATGGAAATAATAATATTTAATTGTGTGAATATCACAGTACTCACTATGTATTCTGTCTACTCCTTTCTCATTTTGCAGTTCCCTGGAAGGAATTTCAAGGCATAGTGACTTATTCTGGCAATTAAAAGTATGACCTTATCCATGTATATATACATTTTTTTACTTAAACAGTGGAATGCTTATTTTTGATTCTCTAATCTCTCTTTCCTTCATGACAACTAGCAGTGGACCAAGGAGAAAACATGCAAACAACTCCATACCCTTCCATACTGTCCCAAAACAGTATTATCTTTGTGGACAAGTGTTGTTCTGCCTGATAGAGTTGACTCCTCAGTAGCTGTCATCTGCAGTTTAGGCTCCTAATTAAACAGTTTATGATTCCCATCTCCTAAGGCAATTACCCCAGAAGAGAAGCTTACTTTTCACTGTATTGTTTATTTGTAAAGAATGCTTATTACAAGCAGAAGCTACATTGGACACATCAATTTTCTTCCTTACTGAAGCAACAGTAATGAACTCTTGGAACTTAAATATTTATCTGGTCAACAATGGTTGAAGTACAATGGTTGAGATAACATTTTCTTTCCTTGAGAATTTTTAAGCATACTATTTTGATATATTATTCTGGCATAAATTGGTTCTGTCAAAGACTTAAAAAACATTTTCCTTAGCTGTCACATGCTCTTTTTCTGTCAAGATGCCCAAAGACTTTATTCTTTGCCTTAAAGTCTAGCAGTTTTATTAGACTATGTATTGATAATTTGGGGTTATTATATAGTTTTCATTTATTTTAAATTAATAAAGTTTTCCTAAATAATAAATTTTAGTGTATATTTTACTCTCCTGCTTGTTTTCTTTCCCAGGAAGTCCTATTACCTTGGAGTTTCGTTGTCTATATTTAATATTCATTACTTTCTCTTGAATAATTTCTATCACTATTTTATGTTTGATTTTTAAATTTTCTTTTTATGGTCTATGATTCTTAAAATATTATCATTGCTTTAATTTACTCGTGGGTTCTTATTTGTTTAATCTTAATTTTTAAACAGTATTTTTTAATTTTATTCTAATTCTTTGGTTCTTCCTCATTTTACATTACATTTAATTTTCACATGTATTTTCATATCTTGTATAAATGTTTTAATATCTTTTGATATCCTTTAATTAATATCTTTTTATTAATCTTTTCATATCTTTTAATTAATATCTTTTTATTAGTCTTTTAATATCTTTTAATAATTTGAAAAGATATTAAGATTTGATATTTTAAGCAAATTTTGGTGTGAATATATTGTCTTTAGCAGTGTTTTAATTCTGTTTTTCATGATAATTTTAGTTAGGATTAAACCTTTATAATTTTC
>NW_011888835.1:1267874-1269841 GCF_000151845.1 Pteropus vampyrus
GGTCCTTAATCCATTTTGAGTTAATTTTGGTGTGTGGTGATAGACAACAGTCTAGTTTCATTCTTTTACAGGTGACTTTCCAGTTTTCCCAGCACCGTTTATTGAAGAGGCTTTCCTTTCGCCACTGTATGTTTTTGGCTTTTTTGTTGAAAATTATTTGGCCATATAAATATGGATTTACTTCTGGACTCTAGATTCTGTGCCACTGGTTCATGAGTCTGTTTTGCTTCCAATACCATGCTGTTTTGATTACTGTTGTTTTGTAGTATAAATTGAAGTTGGGAAGAGTGATGCCTCCAACCTCGTTCTTTTTTCTCAGGATGGCTTTGGCCTTTTGTGCTTGCATACAAATCTGATAATTTTTTGTTCTATTTCTTTAAAAAAAAGCCAATGGGATTTTGATGGGGATTGCATTAAATCTGTATAATGCTTTAGGTAATATGGTCATTTTATCTATGTTAACACTTCCAATCCAAGAACACGGAATATCTTTTTATTTCTTTGTATCTTCTTCGATTTCTTTAATAGGGTCTTGTAGTTTTCATTATATAGATCCTGCACATATTTTGTTAAATTTATTCCTAGGTATTTTATTCTTTATGTTGTAATTGCAAAATGAATTACTTTTTCCACTCCTTTTTCTGATACTTCATTATTATAGTATAGGAACGCTATGGATTTTTGAACATCGATTTTGTATCTAGAATCTTTACTATATTTGCTTGTTGTTTCTAGTAGTGTTTTTGTGGAGTCTTTAGGGTTTTCTACATAGAGAATCATGTCATCTGCAAAGAGTGACAGTTTGACAACTTTGTTCCTTATTTAGATGCCTTTTATATCTTTCCCTTGCCTGATTGCACTAGCTAGGACCTCCAATGTTATATTGAATAATAGTGTTGATAGTGGACAGACTTGCCTTGTTTCTGATCTTAAAGGGAAGGTTTTTAGTTTTCCACCATTAAGTATAATGTTGGCTAAGAGTTTGTCATATATGACCTTTATTATGGTAAGGTACTTTCCTTCTATATCAATTTTGTTAGATATTTTGATCATAAATGAATGCTATATCTTGTCAAATGTTTTTTCTGCATCTATTAATATGATCATATGATTTTTATCCTTTGTTTATGTGGTGTATCACATTGATTGATTTGTGTATGTTGAACCATCCTTGTGCCCCTGGAATGATCCCCACTTGATCATGATGTATACCTTTTTTAATGTATTGTTGTATTCGATTTGCTAGTATTTTGTTTAGGATTTTTGCATCTGTGTTCATGAGAGATATTGGTGTATAGTTTTCTTTTTCGTGTGTTATCCTTACCAGGTTTTGGTGTCAGAGTAATATTGGCCTTATAAAATGAGTTGGGAAGTATTGCTTCTTCTTTGATTTTTTTGAGAGAGTTTGAGGAGAATAGGTATTAAATCTTTGAATGTTTGGTAGAATTCACTGGTGAAGCCATCTGGTCCTGTACTTTTATTTTTGGTAGGTTTTTGATGATTGTTTCAGTTTCCATATTGCTGATTGGTCTATTTAGATTTTCCAGTTCTTCTTGATTCAATTTAGGCAGACTGCATTTTTCTAAGTACTGGTCCATTTCTTCTAGGCTATTAATTTTGGCGTTATATACTTTTTCATAGTATTCTTTTATGATCCTTTGTATTTCTTTGATGTCAGTTGTAATTTCCCATCTTTCATCCCTGATTTTGTTTATTTGTGTCCTCTTTTTTCTGTAATGAGTCTAGCCAGGGATTTGTCAATTTTATTAACCTTCTCAAAGAACCAGCTCTTTGTCACATTTATTTTTTTCTATAGTTTTTTTTTTTTTTTTGATTTTCAATTTCATTTATTTCTGCTCTAATTTTGATTATTTCTTTCTGTCTGCTGACTTTAGGCTTCATTTGTTCTTCTTTTTTAGTTTTTTAAGATGAAGCGTTAGGTTTTTTATTTGGGCTCATTCTTGTTT
>NW_011888835.1:1271249-1303262 GCF_000151845.1 Pteropus vampyrus
AAGATGAAGCGTTAGGTTTTTTATTTGGGCTCATTCTTGTTTTTGGAGATAGGCCTGCAATGATATAAACTTTCCTCTTATGACTGCTTTTGCCGTGTCCTAAAAGTTTTGATATGTTGTACTACCATTATTTGTTTCTATGTGTCTCTTGATCTCTTTATTTCTTCTCTGACCCAGTTATTCTTCAGTAGCATGTTGTTTAATCTCCATCTATTTGTGGTTCTTCCTGCTTTCTTTTTTGCAATTGATCTCTAGTTTCAAAGCATTATGATCAAAGAATATGGTTAGTATGATTTCAGCCCTCTTATATTTGTTGAGGCTATCTCTGCATCCTAGTATGTGGTCGATTCTTGAGAATGTTTCATGTGCACTAGAGAAGAGTGTATAAGCAGTTGTTTTGGGATGGAAGGCTCCGTAAATGTTAATTATGTCCAGTTGGTCTAATGTGTTATTTAAGGATGTTATTTCCTTATTGATTTTCTGTTTGGATGATCTGTCCATATCCAATAGTGGAGTATTTAGGTCCCCTACTATGATAGTGTTTTGGTCTGTTTCTCTCTTTAGTTCTGTTAGTAATTGCTTTACATATTTCGGGGTTCCCTGATTGGGAACATAAATATTAGTAAGTGTTATATTTTCTTGGTGCATGATTCCCTTTATCATTATGAAGTGCTCCTCGGTATCTTTCTTTACCTTTTTTATTTTGAAGTCTGTTTCATCTGATATTATTACCACTACTGCCACTTTGCTCTGAATGCCATTTGCTTGAAATATCATTTTCCACCCTTTCACTTTGAGTCTATATTTTGAAATGAGATGCGTCTCCTGCAGGCAGCATATGGTTGGGTTTTGTTTTTTGATCCATTCTGTAACTCTGTAATTTTTTATTGGTAAGTTCAATCCACTTACTTTAGGCTGGTTATTAAAATATGAGGTCTTCTCATAGCCATTTTATCTTTTGCTTTCTGGTAGCTTGGTATTTGCATTGCTTCCTTGTCCTCGTGTTTCTGTTTTCTTTATTTTGGTTAGCTTTTGTGGGTTTTCCCTCTCTTTCTTCTTTTACGTTATATACTTCAATTCTGAATCTTTGGTGTGTGGTTAACATCACAAATATGTAAAGGATAGTTATATATATGCAATCATCCATTTTCTTCTGTGCGTGCCTTATCTCCATTCCCCTTTGTGAATTTGGATCTTTGAATTCTTCTCTTTTCAGTCATTGTTATCTCGATTTGTCCTTATGAATGCTGAACGTTCATTACTATCTTGCTATAGCAATTCTCTTATTATTTAAGCTTATAATACCCTGTTCTTAGTAAGGGTTGCACTTCTCTGCTTCTATTTGCCTGATAGTCACTTTACTCCTTATTATTATTATTATTATTTAGTGGAGAATTCCCTCAATTTCTGTGTCTGGAAAGGTCTTAATTTCTCCTTCATATCTAAAGGAGAGCTTAGCTGGATATGTTATTCTAGGCTAGTACTTCCTTTCCCTTAATAGTTTAAATATTTTATTCCATCCCTTTCTGGCATGTAATTTCTGCATTGAGAATTCTGAGGATATTCTAATGAGTTTACTTTTATAAATTACCGTTTTTTTCTCCTTGGCTGCCTTGAGAATTCTGTCATTGTTGTTGATTTTTGATCATTTTAATACAATGTGTCTTGGTGAAGGTCTTTTTGGGTTGAGGTAATTGGGTGTTCTGTTGACTTCTTGAATTCCAAGCTCCAGCTCATTCCTTAGATTTGGAAAATTCTCATCAACTGTTTGTCTGAAAATGTTTTCTAGTCCCTGCTCCTTTTCTTCACCTTCGATAATGCCCTTTATTCTTAAGTTTCCTCTCCTGATGGTATCAGCTAGTTCTTGTATTTCTCTTTCATTACTTTTCATTCTTCAGTTTCTCTCTTCCTTCTGATTTATTTCTAGATTTCTGTCTTCAGTATCACTGACCCTTTCCTCCATTTGGTCGACTCTATTTCCTAAGCTTGCTATTTCATTTTTCAACTCTTGCAGTGTGTTTTTTATCTCCAGAAGTTCTATTTGGTTCTTTTTGAGGGTTTCGATCTCCTTGCTCTGCTCATCTAGTTGTTTTTTCAATTCCTGAAACTGTTGATATGACTGACTCGTTTCGGAACTCACTGAGTTTTTTCAGAAGTACTATCCCAAATTCTCTGTCATTTAAGTTGCATATTTCTATGTCTGTAAGCTTATTTTCTGGAGATTTTTCTTTTTCTTTCTGAGATGCTTTGTCATCTTGGTTGTTCGTGGTGTTTAATGGACTATTTCTCCACTATTTCTCCACTATTTCAGTAGTGTTTGTTCAGATTCCCCTGGGGCTCCTCGGTGTTCGGTCTCAGAGGATGTGGGGGGAGGGGCCCTCTGGATTGAGGGCTGTGGCTCAGGCTCAGTTTTGCAACCAGGACTAGTAAAAATGAACTGTTGTTTCTCTGTCATCCACTTCTCTGCCTTCTGCCCTGATATCTGGACTCTGCCATTGCTGCGTGAAACTCACAACTCTCCCAGTCAGGGTTGTTCAGGGAAGTCACCGCACCTCCTCCTCTCCCTCCTCCTACAGGGAGTTCCAGCGGCTGTGACAGGCAGCTTCTTTGTTTCTTCCGATCCACCACCCAACACCTGGGGTTCTGACCTGTGTTGCTCTTATGCACAGATCCCACGCTCAGATGTGCTCGTGTGCAGTTTGGGTGTTTTTTGTTGAGTTTTAGATCAGCTTATTGTTGTTTTAAGGGGAGAGATCTGGGGATGTCTTTCACTCCACCATGTTTCCTCGGTATCACCGGGGTACCAGTGGTGAGTCAGAGGCTCACACGAGATTCATACTTAGTATTAACTTTTTAATGTTTTCATTTAGTGTTAAAAGTATAATTATTCTTCTGCCAGTAACTAAGGTGGAGTAACCTCCTACCTTAATCAGTCACAACACTGGGCACATATATATGGCAACTGTTTTCTGGCATTGAACAATAAATGACAGAGTGAGAGGAGTTGTGAGCTCCACATGTACCCCAAATTTCATCCTTTGAACATATTCCTAATCAAGGAAACAGATCCTGAGCCCAGCTGAGATGCAAAAATGGAAGGTCAGATGTTCTCAGGAGGCTGGAATTTGTAGGACAGACTACTGGAAAAGATACAGCAACTTAGAGGAAGGACCACAGAAATATCTGAAGGAGTCCTCAAGTCCTGGGTCAAGATCTTGGCTACATTTTCATGGAGGCCTCTGTGAAGTCTAGTGGTTTCTTTATCTAATAGCAAGTAGCTGCTGCTGGATAAATATATATATCACAGATTATGCATTTCTGAAAAATGTTGAAGCTACGGCATAATCTATGTGGAGAAGAAACCTTACTGAGCACTTAGTCAGTTGAATTCTACAAAAGTTACCTTGAGAACAAAGACAATTCTCTATTACGATTCATGAACTAGAACTAAAAGCAAAACTAAAATAGACTTATCCTAAAAAAAAAGCACATCTGCTGATAGGTTCGAGGATATCCACCAGAATAACAAGACACATATACATGTTTATTTCTTCATAAGTCTACTTATTTGCATGGTGTTCTGGACTTTTAAATGATATATTCTAAAGTGCGTCAATAACTTTATTTTCTTGCAATTTTTTTTTTTTTTTTGGCAGACAGTTAAATTACTAGTAAATCCCTTTGGACCTGTTAGGCAGATATATATGTAAATGGATTTCTCTCCTTCTCTCCGTCTCTCTCTCTCTGCCCACACACGCACATACACACACACACACACACACACACACACACACACACACACACACAGATCTATCTTCATATATATCTACATGTAGATGTTCATATACCTGTAAATAGGTAGATGTGTAGATATAAAAATATATACTATAAGCTAGAGAATAAATTAGTGAATAAAACAGTGAAATAAGATGTTGGAATTAGTTGACAAAGACTTTGATGCTGCTTTTATAAATTGAATAAAGACCTAAAGAATAATACCATCTTTTTGATTGCATAATGAAACTGTAGGAAACAAAGTATTAAAAATTGCAAATTCAATAAGTAAAAATCAAAATACTTGAACAAACAATTATTATATATTAATGATATAATATACCACATTAAGAAGCTAGAATTACATGCTAAAATTATATAAACAGAAAGTAGAAAGGAGATATTAAAAGTGAAAATAGAAATCAACAAAAAAAATTAATATCCCCCTGATGGAAAAATTAGTTACAGTGATGAGTATAAAACATTATTGATCAAGATAAAAAATGAATGAAAATGTTAATTACCAATATTAGAAGAAGTGACATTAGATATGTAGACTTTAGATGCATAGTAATTCAATTTTAAGAAAAATCTTTATGTTCATAAATTTAACAATCTAAATAAAATGAACAAAAATCTGAAAGCACAATTTAGCAAAGTTATCACCTGAAGATTTAGAAACTCTGAAGGACCCTATATCTGTATTTTAAAAACTGCAATTAAAAACGTTTCTGCCTAAAAGTCTCAAGACGCAGGTGACATATTAAATATTAGTCATAGAATCTCAACAGTCTTAAGTTGTTTCAGAAAATAGAGAACAAGAGAACACTTCCCAATTTATTTTATGTATTTTAAATAATTCATACATATAAAAATTAAGTTTTTAAAGAATATATTAGCAAATTATATTAGGAAACATACAAAAAATTAACAAACTTGGCATGGTTTTATCCTAGTTATGGAAGGTTGTTTTAATATCCCAAATCACACAAAGTAATATTCTATACTATCAAGGAAATGGAGAAAAAAACATTATTCATCTCAAAATAGGCAAGAAAAACTGTGATAAAATGCAAAACCAATTTATAATTTCCAAAAAAGTCTTATAAAATAGAAAAAGAAGTTAACTTTCTCAAGTTAATATAGATTGTGTACAAATCGTCGACAGCTATATGCTTGATGTTTCAGTAGTGAATGGTGCCTTCTAATTTGGGGACTAAGACAAAAGTGTGTTGTCTAAACAGTTTATTATTGCACTAGTGGGCATAAATAGCAGAATCATCTAAGAAAATGAAATAAAAACAAATATAATGAAGAAGTAAAACTCCTCAACATGCAGATAGTGTCTGTGTTAGAAAATCCTAAGAAATTTAATAAGTGTATTTGTCAAAGTTTAAGAATTAAATATTTTTTTCTGTAAACTAGCAAACTAAAAAAAAAAGCTAAAAAGAATATTTTATTAAAAGTGCTATTTGCATTTTTGCAATAAGATTTTTTTAAAAACATTAACTATTTTGGAATATCTTTTGTTTATTCATTTATTTTATTTATTTTCTTTTTTAAGCAAGACAACCCTTGGTCGACCTCACAGATTGCAAGGACCTTGTCAGCTTACAATCCCTTATTTTTTAATTTTTATGCCTACAGCACCTGGTCTTCCTAGGTGGTCTCCCATCCAAGTACTAACCATGCCCGACCCTGCTTAGCTTCCAAGATCAGATGGGATCAGGCTTGTTCAGGGTAACATGGCCATAGACTGGAATGCTTTTTATTAATGAAATGGCAGACCACTACACTGAAAATGACCACACCTTGCTGAGAAAAAAAGTTAAAAAGCTTTACAAATGTGGAGACATATATTCACGGATTAGAAGATTCTATATTGTTATGATGACAGATCTCCTTAAAATGATTGGTAGTTACAACTTTATTCTGACCAATATACCAGCAGGCTTGTAGAAATTTAAAAAGTGGATTCCAGTCTTCATATATAAATACAAAGGACTTAACCAAATCATGTTGAAAAAAATAATAATAAATTGGTATAATTTTAAACATTGAAACTATAAAGTCCTAAAATTTAAAAAGTGAAATTATCTTTGTAATTTTGATAGGAAGTATTTCTTAGGGTGGTCAAAAGAGCAACCATAAGACAAAGAAATTGATAAATTGGGCTTCATCAGAATTTGAAACTTCTGCCAATCAAAAGACATCATTAAGAAAATAAATAAGCAACTTTAAATAGTAATAGACATGCTGTTTGAGGATTTTTAAAGGATTTTTAAGCAACTAAACAATAGATTATTAATTTTTTAAGCTATAAAAATAAAATTATACTCAGCTTTGAGGAAAAAAAGTGCCTTGATTGGTATCCAATTGATGCTGTTAATACAATTATTTCTGAGTAAGATAAGTGTGACTTTAAAGGTTACACACACAAAGTATTCTTGAATAACTTTGAGAATAGAAAAGCTCTTGGAAGCTGAGATCTGTTTATCTTTACAATAAACTTTTGAAAATAAAGAAATAGAATTTTTGTAACCATACAATTTCTTTCAGGTTATCCTGTTTTATCAGTGTATGTCATTGGCAACTAAATATTATGAAGCAATATGCAGGCTTTATTCTTTAGTCACTTTTCTTCTCTAATCATGGAACACTGAAGAATAATAATTCATATGTTCAGAGAATAGCTTTAGGTTACAATAAAAGCATTAGATGTTCTTTCACTGTTTTCATATTATTTCTTAAACATGTTTTAGTATAATCTGAGTATAATTTAGTATAAGTTAGAGATCAATTAATGATCTCTAAAATGAAGGAAACGTATACCATTTCCGAAATCACTTACTATCCAAGAGCTTCTAGTAAAATCATATGAAATCTTGTTTCCAAGGGCAATTTTTATTATTACATGGATTTGCAATTCATACCACAAAATAGGTAAAAAATAAATGAGCTTTTTAAAGACTATTGGATTAAGAATCTCTGATATTTACAAATTGGTATATCTTTATATTAATCAAAATGAAATGATTCAATGATAGTATATCTGATATTTAACTGTTATTATAAACTACACCATTCAAGGAAAAAACAAATGTTGAATCAGTAATTGTCTTTTTCTGTACAACGTTAATGCAAATAGCATTTAACTAGGTCACAAACTAAAATGAGAAAAGAATTAATCTTCACAATTCAAGTTAAAAAGGAGAGTCTATCTCTTAATTGCTATAATTGATCTATAGGTCCATTCTTACTGAGAAAAAATTTCTAATAGTTGAATAATTATAAAATAAGCCAATGAAATAAATTGTCTAGACGTATTTTTTACTATTCAGAATCTCCCGTTTAATAGCTTCAGTTCCCTAGGTAACATATTGACAAGAATCTGGAATTATAAATTAGACACCATGAAAAAATCATTGTGTAAGATTTCTCAAGCTTTGAAACTTACACTGTTTATTGCTTTTATTTTTCTTTGATCTTCTAAATCTCCTGCCTGTTTCTAGCATAAATATACCAACAATATGGAGGAGGGTGCAACTACATTAAAAAAAAAAGAGCAAAATTTAGCTAAAAAATAGTAAACCATATTAAACATGAACCAATTTGATATGGCTCAAACTAGAGATTACTTATAAACATGTTTATAAAGTAACATAAAATTTCAGTTTCCAACTATGTGGTAAACATTTGACACCTAGAAATGTTAGATAAAATGAAAATGTTTTAACATGCTAAATATCGTGACAATAAATTCTTGAAGTTCAGGTCAATAAAAATATTTGCTTTGAACAAGAAGCATTAAAATAATTTCATTTCTTATATAGTTAAAAAATGAAAATGTAAAAGCAAAAAAGTGTGTATAATAATCTAAAGAGAATAAAATTATTTTGATCAAAGTTCAAATTTATAAACATAGAAAAACAATAGCTATAAAATGATGTACTCTATTCAAGGACATTAATACACAAAATTAATCTAATATGAGAATTCCTGTATGGCATTTCATGGAATTTAACAAGGTGATTCAAATTATCATTGGGAAAAAAAAGAACCATTAAAGTGTAAGACTGTACTGCAGAAACTAATAACGATCTGCCAGATAATAGAGAAATTACAAACAAAATTTAATGATGTGTTGTAGGTATGGGGATAAACAAACAGATTATTGGCATATCATAGGAAAAGCCCAGAAACAGGCTCATTCCTATATTGACAAAGATCTAGGCTGTCAGTTTCTAAGTGTTTTATTCATCACTTTAGTATCCACCATTCAAAGTTTCTAGTCACAGATATACATAGTATAATAGTTTTGTTTTGGGGTTTGTTTCCAACTCTATAGCCCATTCATTTTTTTTTTTTTCAATTGTTATATGTTACTGGAATAAGATTGGCCAATTTAACTTAATCAAAATAAGATAATTTACATCTGAGGTAGATTCCAGTTGACTCCAGTTTATTTTGTCAAGGACAGTGATCCCAGACAGTTATACAGACATGATAAACCTCTTCTGGTCAACAGCTTTGTCCTTCAGTAAACATGGAATAGTAAGAATTAAGGTCCCCATAACATTTTGGGCTGTGGTTCTCACAGAGGTATGGAGGATAACCTTAGTCAGTTTAATTAAACAAACATAAAATCTTCAAATTAATCTTAGGACTGTTTATTTTTGGTTCTCACTTTCTGAGGATTCAGTAGGTCAAAGGCAGATATTTACAGGTACAATACTAATGGAATTTGTAGTCTACATGTTGGTCAGTAAAATAATCCTCATTGGAAAAGTTGTAAACATTGGTCATTCTGACAAATATGTCATTTAAAATACACAATTTGCACAACAAAAAGATCATGGTAGGTCTCTGTATAAGACGCACTCTTAGACATAGACAGTGGATTAGCGATTACCGGAGGGAAGAGCGGAGAGGGAGTAGATAGGGGTAAAAGAGATTAAATATTTGATGATGAATGGAAATCCATGGGTGGTGAACACAATGCAATATATATACAACATACTGTTAAATTGTGCACTTGAAACTTACTGGAATTTGTTGATCAGTGTCACCCCAGTAATTAAAAAAAAAGACACACCCTGTTTGGGAGACAGTACAGACATTGTAATATCTAAAGGCAGCTACTGGCTTTGTTATAACTTGAGTTACAGTACACAGAGGGTATAATATAATTCTGATCCAAAACATGTGAAAATGTGTGGCTTTTCATTGAGTGAAAGACATAACCATCTAAATTAGCAAAATGGGAAAATGAAATGATAAGGAAGTTAAGTGCATTTCCTTTCTAACAGAACCATTAAAAATAACTTGGTTTTCTTTATGCTTGAAACAAAACTTAAACATATAACAATTAGGATATATACATAAAATTAATCTGATAGCAAGGAAGAAAAATATTTTGATGAAAATATTTTTGTTAGAAGACATCAAAACATTTAAAATCTTATTGTAAAACAATGTAATATATCTTAATTTCAAGTGATTATATAGTCTTGTATTTTCCATGTTTACATTCACAAAAGTATTCATTATTTTCTTAGGCCTATAGGCACTGCTTCTCCTCTTCATATTTAATCTTTAAAGTTATTTCATCCAGAGGGTCTTCTGCTTGTTCAAAGGTGTTTTCATTTTAATGTTAATATTCTTGGTGTACTGTCAAGTACCAATAATCAAATTGCTTTTGCAAGCTGTATAGAGATATATGTGGATATTTAGTTTTAATGCCATATGTATTTATCTAGGCAACTGTAGTGAATATTGTGGTATGTTGCTTATATATCGTTTTCTCCACTTTCAGCAATAAAATACTCCTCCCCCTAACCTGGTGTTGGGAGTCTTGGTAGCTGAGAACCATCAGCTGAGTCCCTCTCTAAGAATAATTACTATGCGAAAGCAGACCTCACATAAGGCCATATATCTTCCCTGGGCATCCTTTACCTAATGGCTGGTCAATACAGGAGTATAAATACCTGTACCTTTCCTTCAATATAGAACAACTCTGCAGGACTTTCAGCTCTAGAGTTACTTGTAAAGCCTTACTTGTCCCTGGATTTCAGTTCAACTTCTCTGTCTCCCTAACTCTTGCCACTAACTTGTCCAAATGATAAGCTTTTGCATCTGCTCTTCTAAGATGTCTACATTGATTTCTATGGATCTAGTAGAGATCGGTGTTCTTAAACCTGGGGAGGTGGTCACCTTTGCTCTAGTCAACTATACAACTAACTGGAAATTTCTGTTGAAGTGTACTGTGAAGCTTTGAATAAAGCTTTTCCTGAGAACAATATGGGCTTCAATGTTAATAATGTATCTAAGATATTTGTCATGGCAACATGGCTGATGATAGCAAAAAAGACCTGCCAGTGGAAGCAGCTGGCTTCACTGCTTAGGTGATTTTGAGGAATCATGTAGGTCAGATCAATACTGACTGTGCACTTTTGCTGGCTTGTCAAACCGCTCACATCACTTGCAAATTTGTTGACCTAAAGGAGGACTATTCACCATTCTGGTAAAAAGCTGGATGATAGCTTCAAGTTCCTGGAATTGAGTAATACTTCCATCATTGATATAGTTTCTAACAAGCCCATATATGTTGAGAACTTGTCTGACTATCTTCCTTTTGGTTGCTTTGATGTTTGTGACATGAGATACACAGTTGTTGGTATCATCAAAACAGTGGACAAGATGGTTGCTGGAACTGGCAAAGTCACCAAGTCTGCCCAGAAGCTCAGAAGGTCAAATGAATATAATCATAACACCTACCACTCCATTCTTAACCAGTGGTGAAAATAAGTCTCAGAATTGTTATGACTGACCATTAAAGTTTAATAGTAAGAGACATTAATAATAACAATTCGTAGTAAAACTTTTAGAAGGAAAGAGTATTTTGTAGATGTGTGTGTATGTCTGTGTCAGTTTTAAGTCATTAGTTTCTAAAATCAATATTTTTTTAAATATAAAACATGATCCAAAATTTGTCAAAATTTTGAAACCTGTTAAAACAAAGTTAGGGGGAGGAAAAAAAGTTCCCTGCCCCTAAAAGACAAATCCCACTCCTATCCCAGTTTACAGACTTAGTGGCACCTGCCATCTTTCCTCCCTGGCTCAACGGAGTAGATCCCTAATCACTGATTCTCCTTTCTAGCTGATCACAGCTATTTACCTATCTAGACTTAAGTGGGATACAAAATATTTAGAGAAACCTAGATGTCCTTCAGGAGACTTGTTGCTAAGTGTAATAGTGATAATTACTTGCATTACTACTACTTTCCAATCAAAAAAAAAAAAAATCGAAAACTCTTTCTTACGAAGAGATCACAATCTGAAGGCATTGCTTAAAATCTCCATCATTTTGTCAGTCTGAATTATCTTCGATGCTAGCTAAGTCAAATTTATTTAAGAGCTAGAAATCATCTAGCTGTTTCTCGACCTCATCACCTTCTAATGTCTATGTTATTTCTTTTAAAAAGACCTTAAAACATTAGCTGAGGTGGGAGGTGATAGTGGTGGAGACTTAAGAAAAGGTGCTTTCTTCTTCCTGAAGAGGAAATTTAGTGCCCTCAGCATCTTTTCCCTATCTGCTTATTTCCTCCCTACCTCTCTATCTTAAAGAAAGTGGCCCAGGCGTAACCACTGTACTCCTCTCTGTTCCCCAAGCAGTCAGCTGAACAACATGTGATGTCATTATCACAATCATGCTGGAATATGCAGGAAACAGATGGTGTAGAGAGGAAGAAACGAACAGCCCTCAGTTTTACAGTGTTCTGGGTAAGGGCTAATTACAGAACCAAGTGAGAGAGGCCCTGCAGCCATTATAAATCATGTGTTTATAAGGTTTGAGCCAAACCAGCAGCTGGAAGATGGACTCAGAGCATTTCACAGCAGCCTTCCCTCCAGGGACAGGTCCTCTGCTGGGGTTTAGGGGATGTCTTCAGAGAAGGCTGAGCAAGAGAGCAGATGAGAAAAACCTAGGCTAATTCTATTCTGTAGCCGCCCCCCAGAAAAAAAAAAAAAACAAAAAAAGACATGTACGTCTCGAGAGTAATGAACTCCCTCCCCCGCAAAAGAAAGTCCTGTATGTAAATCTCTGTCTCAGAGTGGGCTTCTCAGAAACCCTGACCATAGACAACTGGAGCCAGGAACCACCAAAGTTGCTAACTCTAAAAGGGGAGTTTGGAGTTCAATTGCTTACTGGCTGATTGGCAGTGAAAACCCCATCATTAGTGGTAGTTGGGTCACTAATAGCCATGTCTTGTGGCATGGGTATAATTATTAAAATTCCATTGATATCGAACTGAGATAACATACCAGAGGAAGAGAATGTACTGGAAAGTGCAATGACTTTAGATTTTGAGAGTTATATAGGTATAAGTAAGAATAACTTTATGAAATCCAATAGATACTGCTGAGTTCAGTTTATTCCTTAGAAACCCTGAGGATTAATCTTCAATGAAAACCTAAGTGTGAAAGCCAGATGGCTTCCTTGGTGTCATGTAGAGGGACTCTCATTTCCGCAGCTGGAATATAGAAAATACATAGGATCAGTGTTAAGACATAATTATGAAAGAGGCAGAGCTGTAGAGAAGGTTGTAGTCTCAGTCCCAGCAAAATGTTACACTAAGATCAGGGACCTGATGAGAATGATTGGGACTCTATGCAATTACCTTTACATATGCACTCAGAAATCTTCAAATCTCCGATATCCTGGGACCTTTGCACTTAAGAAATTGTCCTTCTGTGTCTCTCTCAATGCATAGAACTAACCTCCTGGTCAAAGAAAATACAGATTTGACAGAAACATTCCCGTCATTAAATTTGTTTCCTCCTGGCTACAATTTTAACAATTAGCTTCACATTAGTTTCCTGTGGCTGCTGTAACAAATTACCACACGCTTGGTGCTTATAAAAACAAACATTTATTCTCTTAAAGTTCAAAATCAGTATTATCTAGCCTAAATTAAAATGTCAAGATATGCTTTCTCTTGGGATGCTCTAGAGAAGAATCCATTTTTTGCCTCTTTCAGCTTCTAGGGGCAACTGGTATTCCTTGGTTTATGGTTATAACACAACAACCTCTGTCTCCGTCTTCACCTTGCTCTCTCTTCTTCTGTGTATTTCAAATCTTCCTCAGCCTTACTCATATAGGGATGTATGTGATTATATATAGTACTCATTTTGATAATCCAGGATAATCTTTCTATATCAAGATCTTTAATCTCATCTCAATGACCCTTTTTTCTCATAAAGTAACATACAAGTCTCATAACGTACAGGTCTCAAGGATTATGACTTGATGTCTTTGGGCGACCATTAGACTACTGCAAGTATTCCACACTGTCTGATGTGGAAAGAGCTAGGCATAGTCAAAAAGAAACAGATTATACCGTTAATGATTTGCAGAATTTTGTTAACAAGTACTGGTGGGGGATAGGATGGTATGTTTATGATTAGATCCTGAAGATGCTGAAACAAGGATGATGAAATGTAAGGTTAGATTAAGAAGAGTCATCTTCGACATAAAACCACTCGCTCCTGACATAGTAAGCACCTCATTGAATTATGAGTCTGGCTGTCCCCTGAATATTTTAGATATTTTGTGTCCAGAGACCAGAGTGTGAGAAATGAAGTCACTTTTGTGGCAAGGGTGATTATTTCTGAACAAGCAGGAAGAAGTAGAGATGCTTTTCTTTTACACAGTGAGGACTAGGAGGAATAGATGTGTAACCCTGGCGATCCACTTTAGCATCTCTTAGTATTTTTCTTGCCTAATTGTAACTGTGAATATATATGTACAGCATTCCTAGCCTGAGAAGAGAATGGTTACAAAGTGATCAGATTACTCAGGAATGAGTAATATCAGTCATTCAAACCTGCAGAGGTGATAACTGAGAGTGAGAATTTAGAATAAATAATGGAGGAGAAAGATGATGGAAACCAGTTAATGTCTCTAAAAAACAACTATAGAGCTAAGCTTTTATGTCGCTAACCTCTTTCTTCCAAATTTCAACTAAGTGAAGCCCACAGGAGTCGTGGAGGAGCTTCTTCCCATATATATGTGGAGAAGTGCATTTGTGCAGCACATGAAGGCATGGAATTGCAGAGAAGCTATTTTCATGCTTCTGAATGTTCAGGGCTTCCAAAGCAAAAATACAGGCAACCTAAGTTAAAGGATGGTTGAATAGTAACCCTAAGAGTAAAATTCTTCTGAGAGACTTATAAGTTTATCTCTTCTGAACCATGTGTTTACATTTTGAAGGAGGATAAAATCCCAAGCCATTAATTTACATTCCAAAAGATTATAAAAACCTGGGGACCTCTCTCAAAGATTTGTTTACCTTAGGGAAATGAGGTTTCTCTCCTTTCTCAGGAGATGAAGGTAGTGTCTGTGGAGCAGTTCCTTTATAAGTGTCCAAATTTATCACATCAGGGTTTCTCATCAGTGTTACAGTCTCCCGTATGTGCATCTGGCAACTGTATTCATTGCACTGCCCCCAAGAGAACAGCTTCATTGAAGTATAATTGATATGTTAAAAAACTGCACATATTTATTGTATACAGTTGGATGAGTTTGGCATAGGCTTATGACTTGTGTACCAATATGACCAGTAAATAAAGAGGGAAAAAGAGCTTGCTTATTTAACACTCTGCTTGGTATGGTTTTTAAATTGGCTTAGTATGTTAGTGCAAGCTGAAAATAATATTTTTGGGTGCACTACAGCCCCACTTGAAGTGTATTGAAAAACACTAAAGACGGGAAATTTTTGTGATGGGCAGAGCTTTTGCACTGCATCTGAACCTCCACTCTTAAAATGGAGAAAAAGCCCAAGGAAAGTGTGTAATACACACACACACACACACACACACACACACACACACACACAGAAACAAAATGAATTGCTTGACTTGATTGGTTGGTCTGCGTCTGAAATAAGATATATTAGATAAACACAAGGACACATGTGAATGGAACTATAGTGGTGAATATGAAGTACGAAGGGTGATTTAGCTATTGTACCTGCCACATATTTAACCTGTCACCAACAGGGAATAATGATGAACTTTTATTGTGTCACTGTCCTTTAAGGAGATTAATCAGCCACTTTATTGTGGCAAAGAGATGACATTGGAACTCCTTCAATCTCAAAAGGGGTGACAATTCATCTTGACCAAAATCAACACATATTAAGTATGGGATTCTTTGTCTTTGTTCATTCAGACTGCTAAAACAGAATACCATAGACTAGGTGGCTTTAAGAAAACAGAAATTTATTTTTCACACGTCTGGAAGCTGGAAAGTCCAACATCATAGTGCCAGCAGGTTCAATGTGGCGGCTGGTGAAGGCCCACTTCCTGGCTCATAAATGGTGCCTTCTCACTGTGTCTTCACATAGTGGAGGGGTCATGGTATTTTTGTGGCATCTTTTTTATAAGAACACTAATCGCATTCAGGAGGGCTCCACCCTCATGACATAAACATATCCCAAAGCCCCTACTTCTTAATATCATCACATTGGTCATTAAGATTTTTGGAGGGACACATACATTCAGACCATAGGACCTCTTATCTATGCATTCTTGGCCAGAACCACTAAGTGTCACAGAGCGTTTTCTTCAGCAACACAGGTTCCTGAATAATACTGAATTAGATAAAAAGTCCCATTTTATATATTTAAAAAATTGCAATGCATAACTTAAAATCCAAGAATTTTATTACATACTGTACCAATAAGTATTCAGAAAGTTCTGGCTTAATAAAGCAAAG
Source organism: Pteropus vampyrus (assembly GCF_000151845.1). NCBI lineage: Eukaryota > Metazoa > Chordata > Mammalia > Chiroptera > Pteropodidae > Pteropus > Pteropus vampyrus. The sequence continues at coordinate 1,286,800 of NW_011888835.1, forward strand.
TGATGGCCTGTTGAAAGTGCAGCTAAAGTGCCAGTAGTATATGATACTGTAGGGGAGCAGAATTTGCCACCTCAAAATATGTCTCTTTGACATAAAGATTATTTTAGGTTGATTATTTTTAAGAAACTGCAGACAGGAAAACCTCTAATACTGAGTGGAAGTTTCTCTTTTGTAAGGGACATTATTTATATAAGGAAAATCTCCATTTGTAAAGGTATCTCTCTTTTTGTACCTAGCGGAGGGTGGTGACCTGATATCTAGAAATTGTTATTAATGCAGAAGGCAAAGACAAATCTGTATAACAACTTTACCCTGTTTACTAGATTTTCCTGGTAATCTCCCATAACTGACTCTCCACTCCCAATATCTTCTTTTGTCTGTAGCTGAAGATGGTATTTAAGGTGGTATCTTTGGCCATTTTGGCAAGTTACTCAGTTTTCTTAAGTCTCTCCCAAGTATCTGTGTTATTCAAATTTTGTAAGTTTTTATCCTGTTAATCCATATTATGTTAATTTAATTATTAGGCCACTCAAAGAATGGAGAAAGGTAGAAGGAAATTTTCTCATCTCCAACAATACTATGTGAGGATAAGGGATTATATGCTAGGTTAAAGTATATATTCTAAATCAGTGACAATTATGAGGCCCTGTGCCTCTAATAAATAGAATACATGAGTGTAATCCATGAGACATATGTAGGAGTGGTCTCACTTATCAGCATTCCTAATGACACGCTTAGGGAATATGCCTTTCCATCTACACGACTGTAGGCTTTGTTTAGAAGCCTTGGTTCCCAGAGGGGAAAAAAATGCCTCCATTAGGGGACACAGCCAGAATACAATTAAATTTTAAACTATGGTTGTCACTCCACTTCAGATTCCCCATTCAGGAGAAGAGTAGGCAAGAAAAAAGTCGCTTTTTTTTTTACGGTTATAGCAGGACATAGTAAGACTAATATTACACACTTTGGCACTCCGGTGACCCATCTGTGCATCTTTCCTTTGTCCTTGACAGTGATTAAAAAAATTTAGTATCCATGGTCCAAGAAGTATTTGGTGACTAGGAGCTTAGATCACTCAGAGATAAATTTATTAGTTAAACTATCAGGCAAAATTCTGAAACCAGTACAAGTTTGAGCCAAACATGAGGGGAATCTAGGCTTGGTAATATATTACAGATAACATCAATTGCAGTTACAGGTGTACAACTGTAGGAAGATAACACTGACCAGGTATAACAGTGGGGATTTTAGATCCTCTTACTGTCAACTTATAAGTACTCTGGAAAAGCTGCTGACCACAATTAGGGATAGTATATTCCTTAACATGTACAAATAAGTGGTTCCAAGGAATACAAGGGTGGATTTATATTGGATATTCTTAGGGCTCCCTAGAGTTCCCCTGCTACTAGAATAAATCATTTATTCATCAGGTGCTGGGAGTGACGGCAGCTGACAATTATCAGCTGAGTCCCTCTCTAAGAATTGTTCTCATCCAAAGGAAGTTTTCTTGCTGAAGTTAATCCTCTTACCCAAGAAACCATTATCCAATGACAGGTCAATGCAAGGGATATAAAAGATAAGTTCCTTTGCTTCAATGTGGGACAAATCTGTATGTCATCTCCCTCTGAGTTTATTAGCATAGGCCTTTTTTGTAACTGAATTTCAGTTCAAATTCTTGTTCTGCCAATTTTGATTTTTATACTCCATGGTGTTTATCAGAAGAGCTCTTCCTAAATATCTTCTGGACATAAATCTCTGTCTCAGATTCTATTTTCCAGAGAACCTACCTTCAAAGTCCACTTGTTTATATTTTGATTTTTGAGATTGTGAAGTTGTTGATAGATTTATATTCTGATTTTAAAAAGCAGAAAATACAAAGTTTTTGCTTTGCCAAAATAATGTGAAACTATTGTTGGTAGTCAACATGTACTTGTTTTGAAGTTAATGCATCTCTCAAATAATAGACTTCCTATCAAAAAAAATGGAATATAGGGAGATTTTTCTAAATGTTATATCAAATATCCTGCTATCCATAGATGGCATATCCTCATTTAGTTTTTCAGTACTACCCAGTGATTATTTTCAGGTGTCATCTAGATACATAAATTATAAATAGTGGCTTAGACCATTTCTAGTTCCTCCAAAATCTATCTTATAATTATGATTTTATTCACTAACCTTAGTACTCAATATTGATTTCTTTTTACTATTTTGTTTAAGTTTAGGGTCTCTAAGATATCCTATTTAGAATGCTCAGTTATCAGTAGCCTGCACTGTATGTGCACTTTTTAGTCGATAATGGTCTTTTTGCAAGTTGCACAAATTAATTCCAAAACACATGTGGAGAAACAAACATTCCTAGTTACCTCAACTTAGCAAACTCGAGTTATGCCCCTTATTCTCTCTAAAACTGAAGATACTCTTTCTTTTTTAATAGAATCCCACTATTAAAAAAATTATCTCATCCAGATTACTTGAACTCTGATGTACAGTTTAGTGTCCCTCCAGACAGTTCTGTTATTTTAATGAATCTAGAGAAAAGGAGTAAGGCTTGTTGCTCTTATGCTTGATAGGTCCCCACCATCTGCCTCAGAGTTTATAAGGAAAATACTCAAATTTAAAAAGAGAAGGTGGTTGTTTAGAAACAAAGAGAACTTCATTCTTAAATTTTATAGCTCTTTATCTTGGGGCAATCCCTCTGCTCTTTCCCTGAACTTTTCACTGTTCAGGTTGATAGTCTGTCAAGGCTTTTGACCTGAATGTAGTAGATTCTGAGAGTTTAACACTTTCTGGTATTGAATAAATCTTTTCATGTTTTATTAATTCTCTACTTTGGATTTTATGGATTTGAGGAACTGGTTTTCTAAAGAAAAATGCTATCATCTGGTAATTTGTCTCTGTCCAGACTATATAATGCATCATAAATAGAGCAATAAATTGACTACTCAAGATCTTTTTCATTAGTCATTTCTCTAGGAATTTCTCCCACATCAATTCTGTCATCGTTAAAAACTGTTTTAATGGAGAATGTGAATCTCATAAAGATTTAAGATGCCAATTTCTCTGCAATCCAAGAAGAAAATTATTCAGTCAGTTCAGAGTATTGGCCTCTGGATGATGTAGGTGGTAGATTAAGGTATATTATCCTCCTTTCTTCATATTTAACCTCATACTTTATTATTTTCCATGGATAAGGTTAGTCTTCCATACCCTGAAAGTGTAGCTACCATAATATTTATTATCTTTTATCAGCAATAAAAAAAGGAAAGAAAATAAAAGGAAAAAAAAAAAGAAGAAAAGATTTTTAGCCACATGTGAACATATTATTATTTTAAGCTATTATTAGGGGGGTGGTTGTGACTGAGGTCCATCATATTTCCAGCTCTAACTGCAGGAAAAGAAAAATCATAATAAAATCATTGCTGGTGGGAATACAAAATAGTGCAGCCACTTTGGAAGATGTCATATAGTTGGAACAATACAGAAAATTAAAAATACTCTTAGAAAACTAAAAATACTTTTACCATATAATTCATCAATCCTACTCCTTAGTATTTACCCAAATGAAGTGAAAACTTATGTTCCCATAAAGTCTAGCAAAGACTATTTATAGCAGCTTTATTCATGATTGCCAAAACTTGGAAGCAACCAAGAGGTCCTTTAGTAGGTGAATTCATAAATGAACTGTGGTTCATTCATACAATAAAATATTATTCATTGCTAAAAGAAATGAGACATCATGCCATTAGAAGACATGGAAGAATCGACTGTGGATTTATGATGTGCTCTTAAAGTTTGAAATTCTCTGGAGGACTCTCAGGGTCAATGTATTTTTTTTCCAGTTTTATTGAGAAATTACATATATATATACACACACACACACACACTGTGTATATATATATATCGCTGTATATATATATATATATATATCTCACTGTATATATATAATATACATATATATATCACTGTATAAGTTTAAGACATACAGTATAATGGTTTATTTCCATATATTTTGAATGATTACCACAATCGGTTTAGCTACATCCATCTTCTCATGTAGATAAAATAAAATTACAAGAAAGAAAAAAATGGTTCCTTGTGATGAGTACTTACTTGTAGGGTTTACTCTCTTAACAGCTATCCTTTGTTAGCATACAGCAGTGTCAGCTACAGTCATCATGTCGTGCATTACATTCTTAGTACTTATTTATCTTATAACAGGAAGTTTCTACCTTTCTACCACATTTCTCCAATTTCACTCCCCCACACCATCTGACTCTCAAAAACACAAGTCAGATCTCTTTTTTTTCTGTTTTTTTGTTTTGTTTTGTTTTTTTGTTTTTAAAGATTTCACATATAAGTGAAATTACACAGTATTTGACTTTCTCTGTCTTATTTCACTTAACATGCCTTTAAGGGTCATACATGTCACAAGTGATAGGCTTTTCTAAATTTTTATGGCTAAATAATATTTCATGAAAAATGACATTAATGGAACCATATTAAAATAGGGCTGGAGTAGCCATTTCGGAGGAACTGCTCTGCACATCTTGTTTTTTATTATCTTCTGAAGTGGACCAAATTACCAACATTTTAAGTAGTCAGGAAGGAGAATATCCTGTTTGTAAAGATTGATAAAATTGGACTTTGCTGATGATAGAATCATTAACTTTTTGCCTAATGATGGAATCTCAAGCTAGTCTATGAAGTACAAATCTAACCTCACATCGTCTAGTACCAATGGACTCTTCTTTAATGCAACTTATTTCATCTTTTCCCCTTTTTAAAAAAAATAAAACCCAAAGCTCTTCTTCTTCAGGCCAGAACACTATTTGAGCCTCTGATGAATCTGTTCTTGAGTACTGTAATTCCTTTGATCCCAAATAAACTTTTTTTTTTCCCTTATAAAATTTTAGGTTGATAACCATACATTCTTTATTCTTTTATCTATCAAAGAACACTTAGGTTGCTTCCATGTTTTGGCTATTGTAAATAATGTTGCTGTGAATATAAGGGGCCAGATATCTTTTGGAATCAGTATTTTTGATTCCTTTGGATATATTCCCAGAAGTGGAATTGCTGGATCACATGGTAGTACTATTTTAATATTTTAAGGATTCTTCATACTGGTGTCCCTAGTGAGTGTACCAGTTTATACCTGAGGTGCCCAAATAGTAATCTCAACCAATGGCTTTGCTCATCTACAAAGCCAAATATGGGGTGCACTCTGACCAAGTAACTTGGCAAGGTGCAAATCTGCCTGATTTGGTTCCTCAAATGAGTTTCGATGGTCCTATAGCCTGGTTTGCCCATGCCCAGACAAGGAACTGAATGATAGCCCCACCTTCTATGGAGAGTATCTTCCAGGCCCATCTGACCAGAAGGTCTGGCTACAATCCTTGGAAGTAGTGAGTCTCAGTGGTGCTGGAGCAGAGAGGTGGGCAGGCAAATCTAATTGCCCCCAGAGCAAAGCCAGTACTAGGCATGGAGCATTCCATGTTACCCTCATGGAGAGGTGGGCAGGCAAATCTAATCACCCCCCAGAGCAAAGTTTTGAGTTCATTAGTATTATAATGCTATAATTAGATATCAAACATTTTTCACAAAAATATTTCCACGTAACTGCAATTAAGCAATGCAATTTTTTATCATTATTTCGATATTGGCTCAACCATTCCCAAGGTATTAAAGCACTACTCATGCAGGTAAAGTTAATGGTTTTGCCTCCCATTTTACTCCATTATCAATGAGGATTAAGAAATGACAATAATTATGGACATAACTCTGTTTGACTTGGAACATTGGCTTGAAGAGAACAAACAAAAGCTGTTCAACATGGAGTGACTTCTTTAAATAATTCTTCTTTGTGGCTTATTCTCTTGTTTTGAAGTATTTTTATTAAATTACTTATCCCGTGCAACACGTATAAAAGATGGACCTGAGTCTGCTTCTTACTAGCAGGCTAAGCAAGGACAGGGTATGAGTGTAAACTGGAAAGTGAAGAAGCACCCATATGGAGCAAATCATGTGGTCTCTTCTATCTTACTAATACACAAAATAAAATAGAAATTTGAGATTATGAGATGAATTAAAGAGTTATTTAATCAGAAATCAATCTCTATCGGTGTGTGTGTATGTAAATATTCACATACATATATCATCATCCTTATATATACATATACTTTTGTTTTTACACTTTTGGAAACTTTAATAATAGTAAACGTTCAGGTTAAGTTTCATCCTCTATAGTGTTTAACTCATTCAAGGCCTTAGCAGTTTACATTTGTTAGTTGAGAGTATAACATTAATCTCAGGAATAGGTAACCTCCCAGGGTGTATTTTCCCTGATGAAAAATTTCATTAGAGCATTAGAAGCCATTGTCAATATAAATTAGAAAAGTGTGAGTTTGATTGAAATAATTCAAGTAGAAATAATTATTTATACTTAATATACTATGTAATTTCTACCCAATTTGGTATGAATTACCACTAACCAATAATACGAAGTTAGATATGTTTTGTCAAAAATATATCCCCAGGCTTCCAATCATTTTTATTATATTGATGATGACTTTTGTATTACAGACTTAATCAATTATTATGGGGAAGTCTTATAAAATCCACAATGAAATATCAGAAGTAATATTCTGGGTGAGGATTTATAATTAGAATGGATGAAAGGCACTGAGTTAGAAAGGTATTGATGAGAAGAATAAGTGCAAACAATATCTCATGGTTGAGACTATTCACAATCTTTTCCAAGCTGTTTGATAATTTTTTGTTGAGATGACCAAAAATTGAGAACAGAACTTAGAGAAACTTTTAAATACTTATCGCACTATATTATCCTATGTGCTTTATATAGTGAAAATAACATATACTTTTAAAGTTTGCTTTGAGAACTATAAACTTACAATTGGATAACTGGCTCAAAAATCAGATAATTGTGCATTTTCCCACTGAAGATTGATATGCTCACATTATCAGCAACTAATTTGAAAGAGACATCCATAGGAGCAAAAGAAGCATAGATATAGAGTGAATCTAAAAAATGTTCTCAAAATGAACTGTGGATGTAACTCTTGGCAAAAGGCTATAAGAAAACTGCTTAGCCCCCCACATGAGCATATTCTCCAATGCACACTTCAAATTTAGCCAAGAATAGGGACAGGAGAAAAAAATGTTGAAGGCAAATACAAAAGTCTTGGAGGAATACAGTCCCCACACCCACTGTGAGGAAAACCTGCAGTGAAGGAGACCCTCGTAATAATTGCCCAGCAGAATTTCAGTTTTGCTACAAAGTAGTGATTTCTGTGTCTTCCACTCTTCCTGTTTCTTTTCAAAGTGTTTATTGTGCTTATTGGTATATAATAAGCACAATAAAGGGCATATAATTTGTCTTTGTATCTTATAAATGTCTGGATCAGGTCTATCTGATGTAGAGGTTACTGCACATTGTGCAGAAATCCTGGACTTGAAGTACCTCTTGTTGAAAAAAAAGTGAGTTTGTTTTATTTTGGGTTCAAAACTGAACCAAGTGGTTTCACCAGAGGGTAGATTACAGTATGTATTGCTCTGGTTTTATAAATAGTTGTGCTTCTTTGTTTCAGGACTCTGATGAGATCACACTTTCTAGCTCCTTTTCAGAGAGGGGGATATTTAACTACGTCTCTTCAAAGAATTGTTAGTAGAGTTTAACAAGTGTTGCTTTTGAATCAGAGCATTTAACTGTATATATGAAATTATCCAGAGATCTTTCTTACTCTACCAGAGATATTGCCAATATTTATGTTGGTGGCTGCTCTTTCAGCTTGAGTCCTAGAATGAGGAGCAGGAAAAGAATTGCCTGGTTGTGGACATATAGCGTGAACAATAACTACACTCTTGTTATCTTAAGCCATTATAATGTTAGAATTGGTTCTTATTGTCAATTATTTCTCATAGCTTGAATGATAAAGAAGTAAATTATTAGAGCATTTTAACATTAATTATTTTATTAAATTTTTACAAGATAATTAGTAAGGTTTTTGTATTCCTACTTTTGGATAAAAAAAAAATAAGGAAAGATTTCAAAATACACATTCCTTAACTTTTAACCATCAGTATTATTTCTTACCTTTTATTAAATACTATGGTCAATCACAATGGTTAATTATTAAGTCTGTCCTTACGCAATTGTTCGGTTGCCTATCTTCACTTTTGTTACTCAAAGAATGCTTAGAATACCAAATTTATAATAAAACAGTATGTATTTTGATAGTGTACTTGTGTGAGTTCCTGTATAGAGAATGAGAAGTAGATGTGAGCACAGGACCCAGGAGCCAAACTTTAAGGATCCTGAGAGCTAAATGAATCTATAATCTATTCTTATTTTTAAAAACCTATCTAAATATTTCAAATTTATATTTTCCCTTGTTTAACTATAAAATATATTTTATTTGGAACAAAGCAGAACTCTTGCAATAATATTTTTGTGATGATGAATATTTGTTCCTTGGACTTATTTATGGTAGGTTGCAATGTAAATTTTGCAATGATTTGTCCTTTATAGGATAGATAAATAATACAAAGGAGTAGATTGTAATATCAGACTCACAAAAATCAGTTATTACCTTACTCAGAATCAAACTCAACCAATAGGTTGAAAGTTATAAGTAATTGCAAGGCATAGGCAATGTGGGGAGAGTCTGAGATGACCAATCTATCACCTCAGATCTTTGTCATGTTAAGACACGCACTGGTCCAGATGTAACATGTAAACTTCTACATGATGTATTAGAGTATCACTTTTACAAAGATAACTTTTTAGATCATTGTATCATTCTGGGACTAATCCAGAGAGAGAACCACATAGTTGTTTTAAAAGGGTAAGTTTGTTATAAAGAATCATTAACTATAACAGGTGATTAGAGTAAGATGATATTGGCAAATAAAAAGAAATAATAATATATAAATAACAGTTTTAATGAACAATCACTAACCCTAGAGCCTCCCCAGAGAAGAATTTGCATCTCTTAGAAATGAGAACCCAACTCTGTTGGAGAAGGCACAGCTGTGGCTCACTGGATAACAGAAGTTCAGTGATGCCATGCCAGCAGAACTTGCTGGAAATATGTCCTCTGGAGCTTGCCAGAAACTCACCTTGATACTTAGTACTGGGTAAAACTGTTCACTGTGGGGTTCTGCAGGCCTCTGTCCACTTCAGGAACCAGGTACTGGGAAGAGGCCATGGTTGAGAGACTCTGAGGGAATCAGTGGTCTGCTGAATGCTGCTGACTGCCATGCACTGCAAAAGCTGGGCACTGGGAAAGAGTCAACCTTTTACAAAACTGTTAGGAGATACGAGATGTCAAAGTAAGCTGTTGGCTGCCAGATATTGCTGTTTGCTCGTGCTGGGAGAGTTAGGCACTGGAGAAGCTGTGCACACTAGAGGAACCTGCAAAGGGAGCACACTCGAAATAAGAAACAAACCTTTTTTTTCCTGCAGTGTGCTCTTCTGACAAAACTTTATGCTAATGGGCATAGGAAAAACAAATATTTTAAGACCCAGATGGGTTTTCACAGAGTAGTCCAAAAAGGTGAATTTGTAGCTGAGGCAATAAATTTATAGCTAATACAGTCAAGAAATCCCAATATTTTTACACTGTTAATTACATATCTGAAAATTTCCATAGTATCATACCCTATAAATTCCAGATGTGTTTGTCATAAGTAATCTAGAAAGATCAGGTATATCCTGCTAAAAGCATTTCATAAAAGAAAACATCTGTTTGGAAATGCTGTCAAGAGAGCCACATAATGTATTTAGAGGATTTGACTAGACCATTTCTCTCCAGGTGTCTTCAGAGAAGAAAACATGGATTATATACCAGCTGCTATCTTTTTCTTCTCAACTGATCATTGGGTTATAGTGTTGGCCATGACATTTGAGTAATGCGGAGAGAAGTTTTGGTTTGGGATATAATCAAGGTTTTTATTATCGGAAGTTAGAAACCTAGGAGAAATAACTGAGCAAAATACCTGTGAAAGAGAGACCAAATAAGTCTATTGAGGAGATGTGAAGATATTGATGGTACCAAGGTTTAAAAAACATTCTTTAAACATATTCCAGATTTCCCTGAATCAATGCTTTCTACATTTATTTATATTATTACTTCAAAATATTTACTCCTTATTTTCCAAACTATAGATTGTCATCTAAACTGCATTTGTAAATTGACTGAAATGTTATTGAAATTTAAATAATTTTCAATCTTATAAATTCATATATTATCTTGTGAACATGATATTTTACACTGTCAGCACTCACGATATTTTCATAACAAATAATTACAGGCAGTCAGTCAGAATGGTCATTGTTTGTATTGTGGCATTTAAGAAAATGTGATCATAATTTTCCCATTTAGAAATATTGAAAGATAGGTCTCAGTACCATAAAGACACAAATATTATAAAATAAAATTAGCTTCTTAGATTTTACCAATTGCTAACATATTTGCTTTCAGATATCATCTCCATGTAAGTAACTAAAAGGTATTGCCTGAGGGAATAAAAATCTATATTGTAATAAAAAGGAGGGCATATGTGAATCTATTTTATTTGCTTTTATTTTGCAAGAAATAATACTAGACACTTCAGCATTTTCTTGGGAAAACTCAAGTTCTGTATAGATTTCTCTAAAGAACAGTTTTGAAGTATTGCCTGTTTTCTTTGGATTTTTAAAATAATTTCCTCCTAGACATGGTCATGGTAGGAGAAAAGAAACTGAAAGTAATTATTTCTTAATGGTGACAAATAGGAGGAAAGATTTAAATAAGCAAGATTTCTGATTTCAGATGTTATACTGTTGTGATATTTTAAAATGTGTCCTATAAATGAACAAGACTAATTGAATGAAAGGCTTTCTTGAAGAAATATGTGCTGGCACACAGGAGTTTTTCACCTATTAATTTTGTCATGGGCATAGCTCTGAATACTTCTTTGAGTGTGTCATTACAAGCCACCCAATCGAGCCTATGCTCAGCACCTGGAGGTGAACACTCCATAGTCTTGATAACAATAAAATGTGTTTCCCTTAAATATTTGTAAGAGTGTTTTTTAGGTAAGGCCAACTATAGAAAGGAAGTTTCAGAGAACACAAAAACTATAATAATTGTGAACTGCAGACTACATTTGTCTTGTTTAGGTCAACTGCCACCTAAGTGTTGCCACCCAGTGAATTGCGACTTTAGCATGTTAAATGACACTTAGTAGCCTGACAAAGTTAATTAGCTTAGAAAGTATTTAATTTATTTTTACTGAGTGACTTACTGGAAGAATTTTGATGGTTATTGAGTATAGCATGATCACATTACTATTATTAATAAAACTATGTGGTAATTATTTTATGATTTGACATTAGTTGTGTGTTCCAAAGACTTAACACACTAAATTTTTTCTGAGCATGGGGCTGCCATTTAATGCCTAGAAAGAAGTAGTTTACTGCCTAATACCTTATACTTTAAGACTTTCATATATTATAAGAATAAACATCATATACCTAGAATATTTTTCTCATTGTTCATCATGGTATTATGCCTCGTATTCTAAAAATGAAGCATACATTTATAGCTTTACGCTTCAGTGTATCACTCTCATTTCTTTTTTGCATTTTGTTTCTTATATTTCATGTGAAAAACTCACCTCTCTCTTATATTGTTCTTTCTCCATATTGTTTTAGATAGCTAGATTTTAACCTAAGTTGTTAAACATATTTTACTCTGCTAGTTATCTCTATTAGTACTGATTATAGAAAAAAATGTAAAAAATCTAAAGACTTGCCAATTGTTTTTGTATTACTGGTTATTCAATTTTATTTGTATTTTTAAAAGCAGGCATTTAAAAATTAAACTATATTTTTGCCCCCTACTATTTTATGATTCCCTTACTTTATATTTAAAATGTTTGTAACTGAAATACTATGTTTTAAATAGTTTAGAAAACACTATTTTATCATTGCAGTATATAATCTAGTTTGTTGTAGTTCAGGGAATTCATGTTTGCTATATACAAACAAGAAATAGTTTCTGCACTTGTATATCTGTCAACTTTGCAGCTGTACTTTCTCTAAATGCTTGACCATGCTTTAGAACTTGAATCACACTTAAACTTAGCTGTGGTCAATAGTTTAATGACTCAATATTGAGTAGATTTGAACTTGTTCTTTTAAAAGATGCTTCCAGTAAGTATGTTACTTGTTTGCTTTCTGTGTAAAGTTCTCTTGTTTGGGACCTAAAAATCTTTATCCTCTCTTCATATGCCACTTATTTTTATAATGATGAATTCTGAATGTCTAGTAATAAATCTCTGCTTTTGATTTTTTTGGTTAAAAATAAATTTTTACAAAGTGCATACTATATTAGTTAGGCATTTAATAGACAACAAAAATATAGATATTAATTAAAAAGTACCCCCACTTTCAACAAACTCAGTCAAGCAGTAGTGGCAAATGTCTAAATAACTTCAGAATGATATGATGAGTTTTATGACATAGACAATACAGAATAGTAGTAAAAGATGTGATCAATCTTGTAAGATTAAGTTATTAAAATCAACATGATTTTCTGTGCTTAGATCTTTGTCAGTGGAAGATTGCAAACTATACTTGATAAATATTTTGTAACTTAGAATGATCTCTGACTTATACTAGGATGACTAATGAACCTGACTCATAATGGTATTATTATTCTGCCCTTCTTTCAAGCAAATTCTTCATCTAAACATTTTTACAAATCACCTTCTTGATCAAACCATATCTGAACTTGCTGTCATATTTGAGTTAATTTTAACTGTATTTTCCCAGTCACATTAATACTAATGGTCACATTCTAACATATGTCTATTACATCATAAACTCTGAAATAATGACACAAATTACAGAACATAGTGGACAATGTTTGTTCTATTTTTTTGTTTGTTTATTAAGTAGTCTCTTTTTTCTTGGAATAATTCCTTCTACTAGATTCTTCTCCTATCCTTAACTATAGTTTTAGAAAAATCTTTCATATTTTACTATAGTCCCATTAGCTGCAAGTTCTTGGTCCAGGAGAGGTTGCCTGATATAAGATAAAACAATCAGAGCACACTTTTGTAACTTTTCAAACAATTCTTCCAAAACCTTAAATAGCAGAAATATTAAAATAAACACCTCAATTTTGGCAGCATGAAATTAAAGACAGTATTCATTGAAGAAAAAAATATGAAGCAACCATTAAGAAAATTAAACAGAAGAGAAATAGAAATATCTAGAAGCACTTAAGCTCATAATTGCAAATATTAGAGTTTAGTTGCATTGTTAAACTTTTCACTTTTTGATTTGATGGCTTTCTTTTTATTCTGTCAGTTTTATTTGAGCCAATTCAAATAACAAAAATATTACATGCAAATCAAAGAATAATTGAAAAATGCATAGATATAAAACATGGAAAGGATAAATTTTAAGGGATTATGTTTTAGAGGATAATACTAAAATCTAATATATACACATCTGCACACAACACACCATTTTTTTCCTAATCTTTTGGGAGTAATAATGTTTCCTTCTAATAATATTTGAATCATACCAAACAAGTTATGTTTATTTAAAATATCATAGACTTATGACATTGAGGTTAATACAAGCACATGATATTTAATTCAATACTTTGAGATTCATTGACAATCGGTGACATTGACATCAATTAAACAGCAAATCAAGATCAATATACTTAAAGCAATTTCAGAAATACAATAAAAAAACAGATATGCTTTTTTTTATCATTATACACCTATTCTTAACAAAACACCAATTTACATTAAGGAAAACAGAGCAGAAAATAAAGTCACAATGCAGTATTACCTACTCGTTGATAAATTACCTGAAACCTAGCACTGTATAGAGAGAACAGGATAGAAATTATGATAATAATTGTGATATATTTAGAATAAGACCTTCATTTGTGTAATTTGGGGTCCTGGGGAAGCAGATGCCAAGACAGGATTAGACGTAGAAGAGTTTTTTTGGGAGAAATACCTGTGAGGAAAAGTAGGGGTGGACAGGGAGGCTGAAAGAAATTTCAGACTTCAGTGCAAGTTTGACCACTGTGTAGCAGAGAGAAAGTAGGATGGATGAAGAGGAAAAGTCTCAGAAATTTTTGTGGTTATAAAGAAGTTTTCAGTCAAGCCAGTGGGAATTCCTTGAGCCAAAATCACCCATGAGAGGAGTCCTGCATCTTGCAGAAATGAACCTTCATCTGTATCCTTCCTACATTCAGTCACTGGCTGGAAACAGACAGTGGGGCACCTAGCCTAGTGCAATGCATTGCTATGTTCAGAGAGTAGCAACCGGGACCAATAGTCAATTCACTGCATCAGCAGATCTGAATAGAGTATTTTATTCCTACCACAGTCCATACCTGTGTTATATAGGTCTGTTTCTCCACAGTTTTGGAGAGCAGCTCCTTGACTTTTGTGGGTCTCTCTCCCTGAGAGAAACTCAGACAAGAGAAGTGAGTGGGAAGAACTATATACCCTGTCACCGCACTTGATTTCAGGATTGAAAGTACTTGATTTTAGAGTTGAATTTAAATTCCCCTCACCTTCAATTACCAACTCTACAAATCTTAGTTGTTTAACTGATGGCGACTCAAACCTTCCTTCCTTCCTTCTTAATCTTAAAGTAGAAACTCCAGTATTCCATGAAGCTAGCTATTTCTGGATAATGAGGTATGTGATGCAACTAATATATCTCAAGGTCACTCTCTTTTTGTGAAGTTGGAAATTCATAGGCAGAAGTAACACAATTGGCCTTGAAAATGAGAATCTATCCTACTGGACCTTTATATAGCCTCCGTCACTGCTAGTGCGGCCACTTATTTTATGTGTCTATCATGCCCATTCTAGAGAGGCTGATAAATAAGTAACTAATATCAACTAACTCATTTATGTACTTGAATACTTGATGATTCAATTCTGCTTCATTGGTGAACGTACCCTGATAGGTATTAATGTCTGATACAATAATCTCAACACTTTGTTGTCATTAATCTATTCCTGTTCTTCTTTCTACCAAGACCACCTTTTCTCTGATCTTCAATACATTTTTTTTTTTTTTTTTTTTTTACAAACTCCTGACCCAAAGCCCAAGGCACTGGTTAATACCTAAGAACTTGTGTATTCTCATTTTGGGTCACTTTCTTTTCAAAGAGTGTGAATGACCAAATGAGCTACTCATAGCTCTTCTCTGTCAGAAGATGTCCCCTCTCCATTCTCTTTTAAGAAAAGGTTTGAATGTAGCTTTAATGAAGTCTGGAGATTTTGTACCCAAGTACTATGTGAATCAAACATAATCCAAGCTCAGGCAATTTATTCCTCCTTCAGTTGGCCATATACCCTCCATGCCCACCCCTCCAGCTACAGGGTGAAGAACACTGCTGCAGTTATGATGGGTTATCTGGACTTGTGCTGCTAATTCGTGCCCTCTGGTTGCTTGCATTTAATGTACCATTTTCATGATTTGATGGACTGCTTCTGGGCTCATTCTACTTTATAATTTAGCATATTAACAGAACCCAATTCAAAACGTATAGCTCCAGAAACAATCTTTGTTCTCCTGTGGTCAGAGGTGTAATTTCTTCCAGAAGAGCTCAATATCATGACAAGAGCTATTTTACAAATAGTGTGATACTCTTTTGTAGATAGAATGGCTTTGTTCCAGAGTCTAAGAGGCCTGCACTGGATTCAACCTTTATGACTTGTCTTAAACTCTATATTATATCTTTTTCTGCCACTGAAACCTCAGCACTATAGGATCTGCAGAATGTATGGCCAGGTGGCAGGGTTGCTTGCATCACTGTTTGAGTCTCCTACAGAGTTTAATTCTAAACTTGGCCCCACACAAAGCTGACTTATATGTAATCTTAGTATAAGGAGGAGCAATGTTCCTAAACAAAAGGTTTAGGTTCGTGAATTTTCCATGGTCCATGAATCTTGATAGACTCTATGTCTCACCATCTGGAAAGCATGTGTTTAAAGGTCTTTAGAATATAAGCATGCTCATACTTTTGAATCAGCATGATGTCATTGATATAATTGTATAGTGTTCTATCGGCTGTCCAGGTGGTCAGATCTCTTTAGAATATATAATGACAGTGTGAACATTAACATAACTCTGAGGGAAAACTGTAAATGAATATTATTGACTATCACATGACTAAACAATGCTTTTTATTCTCTTTTCTCATTGAAATGGAAAATACATTTGCCAAACCAAATGGACACACATCATATATATTTGAGATCTTACTAATCTGCTCTAGCAAAGATGACATATTCAACTCTGCAGTTGTGATCAGGATACAATTGGTCAAGGTTGCAGTAGTCTAAATTCATTTTACAGGTTCCAACCAGTTTCTAAGAGGATCAGACTCATTAATTAAATTGAAATA
>NW_011888835.1:1304132-1317059 GCF_000151845.1 Pteropus vampyrus
TCTGGACCCTCAGTGGAACATAGTCCTTTGGCAGGTCTTCTGGGCTCTCCTAAAATATGCAGCTGTTTGCCCACTTCCCTCGGCCTTTTTATTACTTCTTAACTCTCTGTTGGAGTAACCCAGTTATCTTTACTTCACTAAGCAACGATCATTTATTTTTCCATACTTAAGCCATATTAACAATGAGTTTGCTCCACTGCCTGAGGTCCTTGCAAGAGTATTAAATTCAACCCCCAAAACAATGCCAAGTCAATACATTCTTGCTTATCTAGTCTTACATTCTTGTCCTTTTGATCAAGCATCCTCAAAATTTAGCCCCAGGGATATTCTTCTGGTCGTTCCAAAGTTAGCTATATAATTTCTGCAACATCTTTAGTTTCTAGAATTTTTCCTTCCTTGACAGATCTTATTTATGGTGTATTTAACCCAACTTATTTTACTGGTAGCTAGGAGAAGAGATGGGAGTAATATCTCCATGTGGTACATGGTGCCTTAAAGGGGAAAGATGGCTGCTGCAACTTCCACCATGGCAGAAGTTTTATGTCATGTTAGGAAAGAGTAGGCCATGCTTAAAAGCTCTGAATCAACATTCTCAGGAGCAGCCATCCAAATGTTCTCTATCCTACGCCTAGAAGATCTTGATTTGTCCAAACCCAGGTCATGATTTTACTGTAACATACTTGCCTATGCCAAATGTTTAAATGTCTCTGAAATGACAAATCTATCAAATCTTTAGTGTGCCGATTAGTTGCATATGCTTTTCAGCTGTAGGAGAAAAATAGCTTCTCGGTAAACTAGAAAAGAATCCCTCTGGGGCTCACGCTGAGTATTTAACTGCATGTTAAATCTAGGTTTCTTATTGTCCTTCAGCAGTGTGTTGGTGCAAATTTAACAGAAACAAACTAACTCTACTGTCTCTATTAATGTATTTTCCCATAAACCTATCAATTGCCTGAATCATTGCACTTCTGTGGCACACCCCTCCACCTAGTGTTTTTCGGCTTAGTTAGGGTCTCCAGGCTTGATTAGACTGACATAAGATGTATTGAGGAAAATTTTTCTGACAGAAAAAAGAGAGGAAGCCAGAGATAATGAGGAAAGCCTTCAGACCATGTGCACATATTACCTCTATGGAGGAGAGTGAACGAGAAGGGTTAATAGGAAGGTACCCAGATTGTAGCACATATCTAAAAATGATTCAGTCCTAGAGCCAAAGTCTTCCATCAAAGGGCTCTTACATTTTGTATGTATGGGTCTGCATTTGTGTATCTTGCTAATCTTAGTTATTAGCTTCACACAGCCTCTAGGGAATATGGCTTTAGCACTAACAGGATGGTGGATGCAGAGCATGGTAACTGGGGCCTTTTGTCATTTCCCTCCCTACAGCAGGAGATCTGAGTGGGACATTTTCACTGCTGCCATATCATTTCATTGTTATCAGAGAATGTATACTCCCTGTATGTGCAAATTAATGAGCAGACGGTAATTGAAATGTTTCAAGTTCTTTTCTTATTTGAACATTGCATATTTCTCCTTTCCATCTCTTCCTTATTTTGAACTGATAGATAGCATGAGGTTAAACTCTGACTTCTAGTAGCTCTCCAGGTAAATATAAATTTGATTCATAATAAATCCACCCAGCAAGTTCTGCCTCAAGACACAATGAACAGAATGGAAATCTGAGTTGCCTTGTGATACTTGTACACTGTTACTCTGTACCTAACACCATTGAGTGCAGCACTCTATAGTTTACAAGATGTAATACATTTGAGGTTAGATGTGCCCAAATACAAATCATACTTTTGCCATTTTCTGTCGATAGAACCTGGGGTGAAATTTATTTCTCCAAATCCCAATTTAATATAAAATACATAACAATGATTTTTGGGAGGAGAGAGGGATTTTATGGGATCAGACAGAGAACTCGACAGATGTTCAGTTTAAATTACTTTATTGATTAGTAGACTAGCAATGTTTTGCAACAAATTTAGGCATTACACTGAAGTAACTGAATATACTTTTTATGATCTGTGTTTTGCATGGAAAAATATATTAACATCATATTTGCATTTGACTTTATAATAGTTCTGCACCAGTAAGAGTATATTGTAATGTTTTTATGAATTATATGCATTATATTAATAATATAAAAAATTAGCATTGCATTTCAAAGTTGGCTCTACACCACAATCATTGTAGAGTATTTTAAAATATCTAGATTCTGTACACTAGCTCAGATTGAGTTTTTAAGTGACGCTTAGTTATCTAATAGAGCATAATTTTGTACTATTATTTGATAATCATCCTCCTAGAATCCTCCTAGAATATTTAAATAAATGAAGAAAAGTATACTTTTCTGATAATATTCATAATAATGGGTAAAGTGATGACTTTAAATGTCATCAAGGCCCAATCTTTTTCCTGTTCATCAGGCCCTCAAAAAAAAAAAAAAAAAAAAGAAAAGATTTACCTCTGGATAAAAATGAGGAAGGTATTTATAGTAGTTAACTAATTCTGTAGAACAAATTACCTCAAAATGTAGAGGCTTAATACAAGAAATATTTATTATCTATCATTTTCTGAGGGTCAAGAACCTGGATGTCAGTTTTTCTCACAATACTTTTATCAAGACATTGGTCCTGGCTGCAGTCATATCAAAGCTCAACTTGAGCAAGATCTGCTCCCAGACTTACTCTTATGGCAGTTGGCAGGTCTCAGGTCCCTACTAGATGTTGGATATATCAGTTTCTTGCCAGATGGGCTTATCCATAGCTGAGCTTTCATGTTAACTAACTTTCTGCAGAGTAACCAAGTAAGAGAATTAGAGAGAGGCCTAAGTTAGAAGCTATAATCTTTCCGTAATCTAATCTCAGAATTGACATCTCATAACATCATTTTATTAGAAGTGAGTCAATATACATAGCATACATTCATGAAGAGAGGATCATACAGGGCTGTAAATACAAAAAGCAGGGATCTTTAGGGCCCATTTTGGAGGCTGCATACCACCGCACTAACCACAGATTTTAATATCACTGTCTTCTTTTACGCTTTTATTTAAATTAATGTTAATAATTCATTTAGTCATTTATTCATTTATTTTATTGATTTACGGAGGTTTGTATTTCAAGACGTAAGCCACTATGATATCATGCATGTCTTAGTTTGTTCAGGCTACAGTAACAAAATACCACAAACTAGATAGTTTATAAACAACCAAAATTTATTTCTCACCTTTTCAGAGTTAGTATATGTATAATCAAGACACCAGCAAGTTTGTGTCCTGATTGTGGTGGCAGCTTGTTCATAGCCAGTGCCTTCTAGCTTTTTCTAAACATAGTGGAAGTGGCTAAGGATCTTTCTGGAGCCTTTTTTTTTACAACCCTAATCTCATTCATGTAAGTCTCCACCTTCGTATTCTAATTATCTCCCAAAGGCTTCCCCTCCTAATACAATCACATGGAGCAATAGGATTTCAGCATATGAATTTTAGGGGGATATAATCATTTAAACCATAGCAATGCACCTCAAGAAAGATCCTCTGTGTGTGTGTGTGTGTGTGTGTGAGTGTATGTGTATGTATCTTATTCATCCTATTCATCTGTTACTGGCAGAATAATAATGCATTTATGTATCTTAAAAATATTTCATAACTAATTAATTGATTTTTCCACAAAGCTGTCAACATTGTTCTATTTATCACATTGCCTGAACACATGCCTAAGACCTGACCATTTCAGATCTGTTTTCAAAAAGCCCATACTATTGGATTCGACTACTATTGTAGTCTCTAGTGATCTCTAAAATATGTCTGGCAAAATTTTAATTTGAATATTAGCTAAAATAACCTTAGAATTCAGATCTATTTTGGCATATCAATAGTTTGTCATTAAATAAACATTATGAATAATATAGTTTTCTCTAGTTGATTTTTTATTCAGTTGGATACTTTGTAACTAACTTGACTGTTACTATACCCCAAAGTAGAAATTCATGATATAGTTCTAAGTGCAGTAGAATATTTCTCTCATAAGTCACAAATAACACACAGTCTGAACCTTCATTCCTTTTTTGTCCTTTTCTAATTGTTCACCTCTGGAAAATTTCCTCAAACCACTATTTTACTTAACTAAATATTAGATATTTTATCTATATTATTCCATTTATAGGCTAATATGGACCCTTTATAATTATTGCATATTACTTTAAAGTAACATTCCATTTCCAACCTCAACTGAAGTAAAAGAGCATATCAAATAAGATACTATATGTTGCTATAACAAAAAAGTTATTGAAATATACAGTGATTTAAACAGACATGAGGAATTTGTATCTCACTTACATAAAGCCTACCATTGTTCCTGTTTGGTGAGCAGCTTAGCTCAAGTGGTGATTCAGGAACATAGGATTCTTCAAATGTGCAGCTCTATCATTTTTCAGACTTGAATTCAATTTGCAGTGATCATGTACAACAAACCAGTAGGATAAAGAACATGAAAGATTATGCCTGGCAAGTGTTCGTGAGCCAGTATTAAAAATGGCTCACATAACTTCCATACACATGTAATTGGCTAGAACTCTTGAAATGTAGTATCGAGGAATCTGCATATGTATTAAAACCACTATCATTACCTATTATAAGTTACATATGATATTTGCTTAAGGGGGAAAAAAAATGTTTCCAGGGCAAGATCTTAATCCAACAAGTGAAAATTTAAAACGCAAAGGCAATGAAATTGAATCGATATGATATGTGTAGAAGTTATAACTTAAAATTATGGATGCATAAATAAATAAAAACTAATGTTATCCATATGGGGCAGAGGAAAGATTTATATATGTAGCCATCTATTGCTAGACATTGAAGAGTAAATCTACCTCTGTAGGTAGATTAGATAGAGAAGGATATTTGATTGGTAATCATCATAGTAATAATTCAGGCAAAAGTCATAGCTGGTGGGTGAGATCTGATAATAAAGAGACCATATGCATCTTCCATTTACTCCACACAAGATATTTATTAATTTTAAAGATAAAATATAAACCTTGTCATTGAAAAACCTGGCAGACCCCATCTTAACCAACTGATCAAATTAACATCACTAGTAATTAGAGGGATAGGTATTGAGTGCTTTGTGATATAGTATGCTGAGAAGGAAACATCACTTCTATGCAATTCCTGCCAAAAATGCATAATCTTAATTTATGTATAAGGACACTGTACTCAGAATTTTAATTTATGGAGGTGACTGAGTGATGACTTAGAGAGGCCAATTCTATTAAAAAAAGAGATTTTTATTACTTACAGTTCTGAAAGAAGGGGCATTTCATACCATACAGGGCCACAGGGAATATATTTTGGTTAGGAGACAGAAGCAGGAATGCCCAGGGCAGATCCTTTAATGGAGTTTCCATGGGAAAGGCAAGGCAAACAGAGTAAATAATTTAGGATTGGCTGATTTGAGTAATTCTTGAGACAACTTTGGGCAATAGGAGTGGTCTCTAGTTGCCTGGCACCTGGCCCTGAATGATTTAGGGCAGTGGAAATAATCAATGGCTTGATGTGTGAGTTTGATAGAAGATGATTGGTAGTGTGAGTTCAGAATCAGTTACTTTGCTTATGAAGGACATGCTCCCAAGCAAGCCTTTTGCTATCTAAGAATTGGCCTTGAGAAAGGACAGTCTTTTCCCAATCAGAGAGGCCACAAACACCAGAGCATCAAGAATACAGAAGTTAAGAAAACATAGTTCATACAGTTTGGCCTATGATGAATACCAATAGATAAATACAGAATCTAAGAAAACACGGTTGGAACAGAAGCATCAGACAAACCCAAATAGAAGTATTTCTACAAAATGAGTAGCTTATATTCTTTAAAAATGTCATCATTAAAGACAAAAGAAGATAAGGAAACTATCCAAGTGAAGAAGACTAGTGTTTTTTATGTCTGAAACACAGCAGGAATTCACGTTTATGAACATGCAGGTCACTTTTATCAGACCTTCAGCTCTTTCATTCTACGACTACTACTCAGTTTAGATATGCTTTTATTCTAGAGGAGAGGCATGGGTATGGCAGGGAGTGGGAATAAAGAGGTAAATTGATTTAATAGGGTCTTAAGACAACATACTCTTTTATGAGGAAAGTGTGCTTGGTTTTGTTTTTGAAATGTATTCCAGAGTGAGGGCTTGCTGATCCAACTGTAAGGCAGATGTAAAACAAGGCCAATAATTTTTATGTACGCTTGTTTAAGGCACTAGCATGAAAGAGGAAGGCCTTTTATAGTAGACAGCTTATTGAAAATTACTTGGTCCGTCAGTCTTCTCTTTAGGAGGCATTGTTTGTAATGCTTAAAGCTCCAAAGAGCCAGTAGAATCGATTACATCAGTGGGGAAACTTGATAGATCTTAACTCCTGAGGCATGAGGAGTGCAGCTGCAATCATCTCTTGCTATAACTCAAGATAGGACAATGGAAAATATGACAAGAGTTGGACTGTAGAAGAGAAAGTCAGACAGCATTGATTTGTTAGGATTAAC
Source organism: Pteropus vampyrus (assembly GCF_000151845.1). Taxonomy (NCBI): domain Eukaryota; kingdom Metazoa; phylum Chordata; class Mammalia; order Chiroptera; family Pteropodidae; genus Pteropus; species Pteropus vampyrus. The sequence continues at coordinate 1,310,672 of NW_011888835.1, forward strand.
TTTATTCATGCTCTATAGGCAACTATATCCATTAATGGTAAAGCTTCTTTAATCATCAGGTTGTATTTTAATTCCTTCTCATAGTGTATCTTATATTACTTAAAAATGTCTTCATATTTATTTTAACAAATAAATTAAGACATTTTCCAGACAGGATTAATTTCTTTTTTTGGAAGTTTTGTATCAGATTAATAGAAAACTTTTGGTTAGAATGTTTTAAGAAAAAATAATTTAAATCTGAATGACCCAAGAAAATCGAAAGTATGTATAAAGATATAATAATGAGATAGTAAGAAAATTAAGAAGCCAGGATAATCATTATGTAATAAAGATGAAATTAAAAACACTATTAGTAACAATAGATAATTTTATATGGACCATTGATAAAAATCTATGATTAATATTTCTGATATTTCTGTACAAAGAAATATAATACGTTAGCATAAAACAAATTATTTTTGTGTAATAACATAGAAAAACATAATAAAACTTACTTTTCAATGTATCAGTAGGCTCATAATGAAATTAAAGATAAAATACTTTTCAATGTATCAGTAGGCTCATAATGAAATTAAAGATAACAATATGTTTGAATATATGTTTCATATATACACATGATGAGAATCTTGCAAATATAAAAATACACATTTGTTGCCAATTATTATGGCAACTTTTTAAAATTGAACTATGTTTGTCCACAAAGAAAACAGGTCAAAAAGCAGAATTTGTTCAGTCCAAGTTTTACTACATAAAAACAATACAAACAAAAATGAGCAGCAAAATTGCCAAATTAAAAAGAACAAAACAGAATATTTGCTTAAATATGTGGGCAAAAAAAAAATACACACACCCACAAACATTGTTTGGATCAACAAAAAACCTACACTGATTTTCTTTTTCTAATTTTCATGGATTGATAGCATCTCATATAGCTATTAAAAAATACTTTCTCTTAGGAAAAATATTCTACTGAATCCTCAAAGAATATCCACACATCATACCCCAGAAACATAATCTTACAATTAAAAGTCAATGACAAAATATTTTAAAGATGAAAGTTTTAACTAAAAACTACCATTTTTCTTGAAATCTTATGTGGCAAATTTCACCATTGAAGGTTAGATTAGTAGTAGCAGTAGCAGTAGTTGTAGTGATGGTGGTGGTGGTAGTAGAGAAATTAGAACATTAAAAAAAGGTTTTATCATAAATCTGTCTTTTTGAAATTGATAATTCTGGGTTATTACCATATGATATCTAGGAACAAAATATGCTTAAAACTTTAAAGTCCCCGCAGTATAATTGTATACACAAAACATGGCCTGTGACTTATGAAACATCTCCAAAATCAATTAGTATTTAACATGTGTAGGTCAACAATGAAGTGATATTTTCATAGTAAAGAATCATATATTTGGCATGAATTTGTAGCATGACTTTGGAAACCTCTTGGTTTATATTAAAATATAGTAGAATTGACCTACATCAACAAATATTGTTAATTATGCCATTTAATAATGTTAAACAAATTCAAATATTTATTCTTCATATAAATTTGATACTTTTTTAAATTATATGAGCATTGGAGATGGACTTAGTAATATTTTATAAGACTGACATTAAAGTCAATAATATTATTATTGAATGACTTTTGAAGATGAAATCTATTGTCTTAAAGAAAAATTACATGAAGTTATATGTGAAATTCAGTAAGAATTTGTTTTATAAACTTACATACATTAGAGTGAAATCCAAATGTATGATACAATTTACCCAGTGTTTAAAAAATCTTACAGGAATTCCCCACTTTGTTAGTTAACTAGCTATTGAATCAGAAGAAATCTTTAGTTTTCTACAACTTGTTTCAGTTGTCATTTGCTATCTGCCCACCATCCTTGTGTTTCTTGCAGACTCTGGATTGTCAGAGGCTGATAAATTGGTGCTTTCACTTAAAGCATCTCCTTTGCCCTCTAAATCCCCAATCCATCTACTGCTGTCTGTGATTCCTGACTACAAGGCTTTGTGGGATATTCTGTCAGCACTATTCAGCTAAGCTGAAGAAAGAGACAGGTTTGCTACTGTAAAATTTTGAGCATGTAAAAAATCCATAGTTTTAAGCACTTTCTTTTGCTTTCTATTTTTTCTGTCATACCCTTTAATTCCTCTACTTATATTTGATTGTATGGCTTCTTATTTTAATTAATATTTTAATTATATGGTTTAATGATAGATTTTATTTTCTCAATAATAAAGCTCAGCAGTGTATCTTAATGATATTATATCATGTATGATGACATTTTGCAGAGTGAGTGGGTAAACATGAAAATATAAAGGAGTTTTAATTAGCTGGTATGTTTATTTAATCGAAGAATACAGGCAGTGATTATTGTGTTATTAGAAAAAGGAAAACACAAATAGGACTGTTTAGAAAATTAAAGAAAAACCCTAATGTATAAATATTAATCACTTTTAGTAACAATTTAATAAAATCTTGATAGATATTGACATTTATGAACTATGTACTTTACCTTAGTCAAATAAAACTGAAAGAAACAGTTCCAAGATATTGTTTAAAACATTTTATTCTGTTTTATGTGCAATTTTGACTTGTACTATAATACAAAACATTGGAATATTAAGACATATGGATTGTGTTTGGGAAAGACCTAGACAATGAATTAGAGATAATATATGGCCAGAACTGATTCTTGAGTTAAAATATCCTGACTCTACTCCCAGCTGTCTCTAAAAGATAAAAGTCTCAGTGCTTTCTTGATAGAAGAAAAAGAAAGGTAATGGTTATAAAATTGTATTTGTTTAGGCACATGATGTCTTTATATAATTGTCTGTATCCTGGATCTATTGTTTTTCTTGCCTTTATCTCCTAGTATAGGAATATTTTCTGGATATTTATGGTCACTTTATAAGATTAATATCTGTTTGTTGCCTGTGTGTTTACTATTGACTGCTATATAAACACACAATCTGCTTTGCAGTCAACCTCCTAAGAAACTTTAAATTGTTAGTTTACAGCCACTAACTAATCAATAAATAAATATCGTTTACTTTAGGAAGGAATTACACTCAATTCAACTTTACTCTAAAAATGTGGCTGTATTCTCTTATTTTCCATAAAAACAAAAAAGTTTAGGAATTTAACCACAAATAGCTCGGTGATTTTTATTTGTCCGTTCATTTGTTTAATCAGAAATGGCTTCCACAAATTTATCAAATATCTGAGTTGTCCAGTCCGTTTATTTGACGTTATTAAAATACATGAATTTTTTTTTTTAAACTACACTTTTTCTGTGTAGTTTAAAAAAAAAAAAGTTTTGAATGGATATACCATCTGATTTAGTCAATAATAGTCAGTCCTAGTTCAAAGTTCCAGCTTATTTTCTATGAAACACAATTGCCACTCAGGATATCAATCAATATTACTTAGCTAGCAGATATGCACTTTGAGACCAAAAAAATACAAGAGAAAATCAGTCATATAAGATGAAAAATTTGGGATAATTTTAGTGTAATTTAAGATTTCTGAAACACCACTCTGTATGTCCAAGATAACCATTATTCTCATGTTATATATATTTAGTTTCCATTAGATATTAAGGTTCATATACAACTATGTAATGAAGAATTACTTTATAAGAATTTATTTGAATATTTTTCAGAACTACTTAAAGTTTTTTGAAGAAAACATAGAATCAGAGGAATCTACTGTTGAAATTGACTCATTTCTTTAAAATACCACTAATGGAATTTTAAATTTACGTTTTGAAGAATTTTTAACAGAATTTTCTTCTTTTTTAAATTTTAAACAAATACTTTTAAAAAACAGCAATCCTCGTGAAGTTTGCTTGCTAGAGATTTTTATTTTTTATTTCTAACGAATATATTTGTGATGAGCCTTTCAAGTAAGTGTTTTTTGTTTGTTTGCTTTGTTTTGTTTTGTTTTGTTTTTCTGGCTGGTCTAAGCAATGTAATTCAAAGCAAATGACTATCATGCGTCTACTATCTGGAGAGTTTTCTGAATCATTGTTGGTCCTCAGAGCATCATTTTTGTTCTTTCATGTCTCCACTGAGTATTTTGCCATTATCAATTATAGCCTACACACCAAATTCCTCTAACATTTAAACCTCTATGGTAACACAGCTCACTGCCATTTGTTGCCCTGAAACACTCAGTAATAATTGTTATTTTATTATGTTATAAACTTCAACTGGTTTAGTTACCCTTGTAAAAATATATCTTATGATTCCTTTACCCTGAGTCTAAAAAAATAGTAAGTCACTAATCTGCTTTTTATGTATAAATGAGCTTTGAAGGCACAACTGGATTGGATTAGTTTTTCTTTAGTTCAATCCACTAACATATATTTTGAAAGGGTTTTTAAACTTGGTCAAGTCACTTATTCCATCTCGCAATTGGCAAATACAGACAAAAATATACATCTAACACCACCAACACAGTAAAACAAAAACAAACAAAACGGAAAACAAAAGCCAAAAAAAGAACAAAAACAAAACAAAACTTGCATGTGCCTGACACAAAAAGACCCCTTACCAAAAGAAATGTCTAAATTTTTTTGCCTCCTCTCACATTGATGCTTTGAAGGTAAAAACGAAACAAAACAAAACAAAATAAAAACTTATATTAAAAAAGGAGAAAAAAATACAAGAAGGACATTTATATATAGACAGACATGTATATTCGTTATAAATATTCAGTTATATTGGTATTCAGTTATAAAACTCCAGGTCACTTTCACAATCCTTGTAAAGAATTTTTAAGACATTGATCCTAGAAATATGTAAGTGATATTTGTAATCAACTTATATTTTAAATGTTAAATTCATCAAATAATTGTTTTCCTTGACCAATTAATGTAGTTCTGTGTAAGAACATTTAACTGCATTGAGGCATTGATTTAAATAGCATATTTCTGATATAACCTCAACAAAACAATACTTGAATTAAATACTATTATTTTTCCAACTTCATAGCTGAAGGAACTGAACCTCAGATATGTGACGTAACCAGCCTATCCTCGCACACAGAGGTAGTAGATGAACCAAGTGCACTCTGGCACAGGCATTGCCCAGAATCCGCTAGGAATCTCTGAGCTCTTCAGCTTCAATAGGAGCTGGAACAAATTGTAGTCTATAATAGCTCACTCAGTTCCACTTATATCATCAGAAGTTTGGGTGTGGCTCTAGTAGCTCTCAAGTATCACTCCTGGAATTTCATGTGAGTTAACATTCACTTGAACAATAGAAGAAATGAGTATCTATGAGGTTGCTGAAACAATTATGAAAAACCTGATCTCATAAAAAGAAAGCCCAATGGATCACTCACTTGACCTTTCTTGCCCCTTGTAATGTCGATTAAGCAGACAGACTATCTGGAGCATGTTCAGTTATCATGGCATGAGTAAGGAATTATAGAAGGTACTCACTGGATCTTGAGACTCTTATCAAGAGTAAAACTTCTCTTCTGGTATTTTATTGGTGAAAGGAAATTATGCAGCCAAGCAATCACTCAAGAGATGAGACATGGATATTGGGGGACATTCATAAAATCTAATGCTACTTCATACTGCCTCCCTTCCTTTATAACCTTTTAAACCTAAAGCCTGCCACCCAGCCAAAGCTTCTGTTGTGGTTTGTTAGCACACATTGACTACACATATATGCCCTTTTACTGCACACATTGTTTTGCAGTTGGCTTGGACTGCAGTGATGTGTGTACAGCTGAATCAATTAAAAGCCATTTTGCCTCTTTTTTTCCTCTTCATTATCTGAGTTCCATTTATTGAGATGATGGCATCAATAGAAAGGTAAAAGATGGAAACCCAAACACTATATTTAAGAGTCACTCCTCTAATCTATAGCAGATTTTCTGTGAGTAAGAAATAAGCCTTTCTTGTCTGACAACACTGTGATTTTGGATTTATTGGTTATCACCATGTAGCCTGGCTTAAATTAACTAATTCAGCTGTCCTCCACTATGCATTTTTATCACTTAAGTTTATCTCAAGAACTGAGAATGGATATGTATTTTACTTTGGTACTGATCATACTGTGCTATGAGGACACATAAAGTCCTATTTGTATTTTTACTTATTCTTTTTTTTCTAATGAAGCTTTACAAAAAGTTACTCAAAAGGTTCAAGATGACTTCACAGCCTAAGTAAACAAACAATAGTAAAATACCTGAAATATTTGGCTACCTTCAGTTGTTTAATAATAAAACTTCCTTTGAATTATCAAGTAAAATTCTTGTTCCACAGAGAAATTAAAACATAATAAAAATATACTCTTTTTTATCATACCAAAATTAAGCATAAAATATGTGTCTAAGTATGTGTATATAATTTATGTTCTC
>NW_011888835.1:1317970-1326865 GCF_000151845.1 Pteropus vampyrus
TTTATCAAAAGTGTCTTCTTTCTGTTAAGAGATGAGTAGATGAACAAATGCAATTTTTTACCTTGAATACAAAGAAATATCATGATAACTTTATTGTAGAAGAGAAAATAATGTCAGTGATTGTCTGACACTGAGCTCTATTATTAAAATGGCATTTCCTTTTCTTTTGTAAGATGCAATTGCATGCATTAAATTTATAGCAGAAATCTATATTTAAATATAAGCTTCAGATAATCTAAAATAAGAGCAATTACCAGAAGGCATGTTCAGTATATTGTCTAACCTTTTGTCCATGAACTTTTAATGAGATTTCCTTGGGGGTATGGCAGACACATTTTCTAAGTTTGTCAAGAATGCCAGAATAGGTGAATATGCACTTACAATCACTGTGGAGGAAAATAAAATCATAGCCAATTATATCTCCTGAAATTAAGGAAAATGACATCGGCATCCTGAAACCACCTAATAGTAGATAGAATAGTTGTACTCTAACGTAATATCTATCCCTCAGTTTATTTCTTTATAAATTAGTTTAATATTTCCCTCATGGAACTGCTAAGATTCAAAACCTTAGCAAGAATTGAGCAAAGTTACTGGAATAATTTAGCTGTTCATTAAGTACTTACCTTTCACTTCTCTCTTGTTAGTTTTATCATCTGTTGTCTTCCTCACTACGTGATAAGAAGCAAGCTCCATTTTCTGAAGGTGAGGCTTGCTATACTCACTCTCCACAAGAACATGCAGGGCTCTACGTTATTATGTTTTTCTTTTGCATCTTGCAAAGTTGAGTTCAGTGACTCTCACAAAAGAATCTCATGAGCAGCTCACAAAATAATCTGATACCTAGGGCTACTAAGTGTTGATTTAGTAGCTGTGAATTTGTATTTTAATAAGTACCCTAGACAACAACAAAATAGGAAACACTCCAGCTCATCTTTAGAAAGAAGTCTTGGAATGTTTTCACTATGATCCAAGCCATAGTGTATTAGGGTAGGGAAAAACATTAGGAACATGATAATATCAGAGAAGTCAATGAGTATCTTTCTCCATATGGGTTATGAGGATAATTATCCAATGGTAGGGGTAGTAGGTCAAGCCTGGGAATCATGGAAATGTTAGATTATAAGTTCTATGCTGTGCAGGGAAGCTCTACCATCACTTGTTTTAGATTTCTTGCACAACTAACTGTAATTCCCATACATTTTGTACTAGAATGTGTCTACTTATTGGCCCTGATGATCATGTGCTTCAGTTATATTCGTAAAGCATCATTTCCTTTTCTTTTTCCTTTTCATGCCATTTAGAACTCTATCCCTTCATTCAAATTGTGTTTCCTTCTTCTCTGTGTTGGAATTCTACTCATTTTTCAATATCCAGATAAAATATAATGTCTTCTGTGACTCAGAATATCCCCAGGTAATTGTAGTTGCTCCCATATTTATATTTTTCTAACATCCCAAGAACTCTTACAAATTTTACTACACATTTTTGTTGTATTATATTATTTCAGGCATTGACTTTGACATATGTTGGTTTTATTATGGTTGCACCAGCTAACAAGTGCAATAAATGGCTGTTTAGTGTTAGTATAGAAGAATGCATTAGCACTATCAAAATTAATTGATCATGAAAACAACCTTTAAAAGAGTAGCAATAGCTTAACATCTAATAAAAATAATTTGATAATAATGATTTATTAACAAATTTCTTTAGATTTCCAATGCCCCATGTACATTTTATGAATTCCAGAATGTTTGATATTTTAAATATTTCTTGTGTTGTCTTTTATATCATGACTTATCTTTTTACCGCAAAAAACAGACATGGCTTCTATAAAACTTTGACAACTTTTATAAAATTATAAGTTAATTAAGGCTTAAGAAATGTACAATATTCAAATATCCTTTATTAAAATAATTAATGATTATAATTGATTAAATTATAATTTAAACAAAATATTCTATTCAAAATAAAGCACATGGGCATTATCTATATTTGTACTAATGGCATTTTTTTTCCTCCAAAGCAATGAACTCAACTTGAAATCCAGTCATGAAATCAATCAATGAACTTAATCTTTTCGGAAATTTACTTTAAAATGTAAAACATATCCAAATTATAAAAGTTCAACTGTAATATTTCTAAAACTATACATATGAGGCTTCATCTATATGATTTTATTAAAATTCCTAATTGAATTTTAAAAATCTAAAGATTTTTGTTCATTGTACATGTTTCAATAGAAATAATATTTTGAACTATTTTAGAATTATATTAAAATAAATTATATTAACTATAGTTTTTTTCTAATCACTTACAATTTTGTAAGAACAAATGTGTCTTGAAATCTATGTGTAACGTATTTTATTAGAAATACGAACTCATTATTTATTTAATTAATAATTATGTCATTCAACACATTTAAAGTCAATAAGGCTAAGTTAAAGTCCAAATAATAAAGCCAGTGCACAATAGTGAAAAGTTTAAGGTTGTTACAAAGTTATTTTTATTTAAAAAAAGAATATATATATTCATTTCAAAGATGTATGTCATTAGAGTATAAGTTTTCATATATGAAGTAGATTGCAAAAAAAATGAAAAATTATTTTTTGAACGAATGTACTAGTTTTAGTTTTCTAGCAAATGTATATTTGGATTGATTCTACTTTGAATTTGGACTGCAACATGAAGCAGGATTTTCAGACTTGAGTCCCATTAATATTTCTTATTTAAAAATTAAATCATGTTTTTTAAAAATACTCGTCATTAGTGTTTATTTAGATGAGATGAAGGCCAATATAATACTGATTTCCTACAGTTCAAACTATAGATAAATAAGGTCAAAAAGATTTTTATTAACCTTTACACAGCAATTTTATTTATACTAAATGAATAGTAGTTAATATTGCTATAATATTATTATATAACAATATGGAGTAGAAACAATATGAACTCTTCTGACCTCCTTAATAAAAAAAAAAAAAACTACACATGAAATGATAGCTTGAAATTAGTATATGAGATATATTTACAAAAAACAAAGAAACAACAAAAAATTATATAAAAATTCCGCATGGATATTTATGCAGTTTAAAACAAAAAATCATGTTCTTAGACTATGCATTTTATTTTAATATGCATAATATTAGTATAGAAAGAATTACTCAAATTATCTGAAATTTATTGGAATTTGGCAAGGTTTAAGGTGACCATGTTTTTTAATAGAAGTTCCTCAAAGAGCTTAAATATTCATAATACATAATTGCATGTGCTCAAGTGATTTGTGGCAGTCTCTACACTTTAATTCCTTATAATAATCACATAGTAAAGCCCTGTAAAAATAGAGTTTCTGGATCAATGCAGAGACTATTCATAAAAAGATTGAACAGATATCTCGATTCAAGTAGACATAGTGACTCCTTACCTGAGTGGCAATCAGGAAACAATTAGAATAAAATTCTCTCTGAGGATAAACACTTTAAAACCATTTATGATAGTAAACTTTACCAATACACCTGTTTAGATCTGTAGTTTATTTTGTGGAAATGTATGTTTATATATAGAATATGTGTTGATGAGTGTTGAATTAAAGTCTACTGAATTATTAATCCTGATTTTTAGTGATGTTATTTCTTGAAACATCACTCTGTACCAGGATATTGATTTGAACTTCACCTCTTCCCCCAGTTTGAGTAGTCAAAAAAGCAAATGTAATCTAGTTCTCAGCCACAGTCTAGATGAAAACACTGATGTTTATAGCAAACATGAATGCAGGATTCTAGAGACCGTTATGGAAGAAATTAAAGGTTCAAACCAAAAGATTTCAGGATATTGACAGTAGGCTACTATCCTGCCAAACGAGGCCTTTATATAAGTCAACTGATAAAACAGATGTACTATAATAGACTGAGCATTATCTGTAAATGGCAATGTGTATCCAGTTGAGTAGGAAACAGCTTGAATTTAAACCATAAAAATAGAAAATATAAGAAGAGGGACATGATAGAGAATCAAACCAGAGGTTTTTTGCTAGAGCTCAGTTTTCAAAAATTCTTGTATTGTATTTGCTAAAACATTATCTTTTACTGTGAAATTGCTTTGACAATTTTAATGAAAAATCAGTTGATTATGTATGTATGTGTGTTTGTTTGTGACTTCTAGTTTGTTCCATGAAGTACGATATATTTATGTATACTTGATTATTATAACTTTAAAATAAGTCTTGGAATCAGGTAGTATAAATCTAACTCTGTTTTTCTTTTACTTAATTGTTTTGATTGTTTTGGGTGCTTTGAATTTCCATGTAAATATAAAACTGACTTGTCAATTTTAACAACAACAAAAATGCCTGCTGGATATTTCACTAAGATAAATTGAATTTATAGATTAATTTGGGGATAATTGGCATTTTAACAATATTGTCTTCCAATTCAGGGTGGTACATCTATTTATTTATTTAGACTCCCTTTAATTTCTCTCATTAATAGGTTACATTTTTTGGCATACAGGACTTGGAAATATTTTCAAATTTATCTCCCCAAATTATTTGTTTATTGGTTTTTGAAGTTTCTTCACTTGTTTATTTATATACACTGTAATTAATATAGTTTGGTGTATAGTCTATGTATTTTGATAAATATATATAGTAACCACCAACACAATTAACACACAAACCAATATTATTGACCTTCAAATTTCCCTCAAGCTGTCTTTTTGACATCAGCCAATACCGACACACACATAAACAAATAATAGGATTTATTTCCTGTCCATATCGTTGTGTCTTTTCCAGAATCTCATATAATTGAATTATACAGTATGTAAGTTTTCGAGTCTAGCTTCTTATACTAAGCATAATGTTTTTAGTATTCATTCATGTTGTTGCAGTTGTTGTTCATTCATTTTCACTGTTGGGTAGTATTTCATCATTTCTATGTCCCATACACTGGATTTCAGTTCTCCAGTTGGCGGACATCTAACTTTTGGGTTATCGTGAATAAAGCTAGTACTATTTTCTTATGGGCATTGATGTGCGTTTATAATCTTTTATCTTCGATAAAGATGAAAAGCTTTCATTAATTCTTTATAAATATCTAGGAGTAGATTGCTTTATCACAGGCTAAGTAAAATTTTAAAGTCATAAAAGACTGACAAACTCTTTTCCATAATGGTGGTAGGTAGTATTTTGCATTTCTACTAGTAAGGTATGGAAGTTCCCACTGCTCCACCTCCTTGTCAGCACTTGTCATTGTCAGTTGTACTGGTTTTAGCCTTTCTAATAGATACACAGTAGTCTCTCATTTCTTTGATATTTAGTAAGCTTTAATAGAATGTATTAGTGTTGGTCATTCTGTGGAGTCTTTCCTGAGTACCAGGTACTGTATTTTTAATATATAATTTTAAGTTAGACATTATTTCATCAAAATTATCTTGAATTATGAATTTTAAAATTGTTTTATTGTTAAGATTTTCTTTTTAGAAGTATCTTATTTATTTAATGCTCTGTGTTAATTTTGGGTAGCTTTTAACTGTGTTTATTGTTTTGATTCTTTTCATTATTTTTTTTTTTCATTTTCTATTTATTTCAAGGAATTATTTGTTTTGTTTGTTCCATTTTTTACCCCTTCTATTTTTAGTCTTTGTTTCTGAAATAATCTTTTCCTTTGCATGTAATTCATTCTCTAAGTTCTATTATCTTACTACTGAGTTTTTTTTTAAATCTTGATTTATACTTTTTTCTTTTCTTCTAACCCGTATTAATAATCTTTCATTTTTAAACATTAGAAAATGTGTTATATTTTTCAGTGAAAATATCTTTTTGACATGTGGTCATTAAACTCTTTTTTTTTTCATTAATTTACTTTTTACTCTTATTTTCCTTGTTGTTTTGTGTGAAATTTGACTATAATCATTTTACTTTGATGATTATACGTGAATTATTTTCTTTCTGAAATATTAAGAGAATTTAATGTATTCATATACCTTTAAAGATATAGTCTCATATTTTCTCAGAACTCCTGAAATACTTCCCAATTTTAATTTTTTTTCTTTCCTTTTTCCCTGTTTTACCTGCATTGTTCATTTTAGTTTCTACTCCCAGAAGCTTTCCATAATGTAGAATTTCCCTTTGTTATTCTTCACTAATTGTAGATCTTATAGTGTTCTAGCTCCCTTAGATCTTTCCTTCAAGTCATCCACATGTGGTACTTGTTCAACAACTTTTCTCAATGTTAGATTCTGTTTTCAGGTTTTCCTGCTGCAATTCCTAGTGAGTATTTATTATTATTCTGTGAGTTTTCCTATTCTTATCTCAATCTCCTTGATTTTTTCAGTTGCTGAAACTATGGAGGTCTTTTAAAGTGGCTTTTCCCACATGCCCACTCTTGGATTTGTTGGGATGTCTTATCACCTCAATTTTTTTTTGTCTAAGTAATTTTGGTTCTGCTATCCTTATTGCTCTCTCTGATATTAAGGTGATCTTAGATAAATTCAAATATTTTACTACTGCTGTCAATTTCTTCCAAGTATACATAACATTTAAAATACAATATAGTAATTGGTTACAGTTATATCTATATTATGATGATTAAATTTTATTATACGTCAAACAACTTAAATAGACAAGAAGTAAAATGACAAATTCTGACAAGTTGACTGTATAAAGAAATAAATTTTGAAGATGCATGTGAAAATCTTGAATAGATTGGCTTTATGAAATGAACATATGTAAAACAATACTTTTATTATTTCAGTTTGTATAAGATATACATTAAGTATATACTTTCTAGAAAGTTTATGAATTATGCATTGTAGGAGGTTTTTTTTTTATTTTCATTACACTCACAAAGCTAATATATTCCAAAGAAAGGTATAAATAACCAAAAAATTGAGATTTTTTTCTTTGGGAGGAGTCTGTATTGCTTTATATTGGGGATGACTTAATATACGATAAACACATTTTAAAATAATATTGATTTTTTTCTGTCAAGTATTGTTTTATTTAAATAAGTATACATTAATTTTTAAATTAATTCCAACTAGAAGAAAACAACAGTGCTAAAAAATGATAAATGGTAATTTACCTTTAGACTAAGATTTAGGGAGATGTCAGGGAATAGTGGGTACTATGCCTTGCCTTGCCTGAAAAGGAATGGATGACTCTCAACTTCCTCTGATGGTTACTATATAAGTATATAGGCTTTATATTGCCAGATTCTTTTTTTCACAAGTGAAGCTATAAAACCAGAATTTTAAATTAATAAATAATCATTGTCATTAATTACTATTTAAAAATTGTCTAAGGAAACAATGAAGGCTGACCATGCACACCTCAAAAAAGTGTCTTTTAACTTCTATTTGGCAAATTTATAAGCATATGTGCAAACATTTTTTTCTCAAACTCAAAACTTTATTACTCAAAACACTATTTTGAGGATTTCTTATGAAACTCAGTGTCAATTTTTAAATTGGATATTGAATTCAAATGATGTGAATAATGTCCATAGGCAAAAAGAAGTGCTTTTAAAAAGTGAAAAAAAATCCACAGGGGAAAAAAAAAAAGAACATGAAGGACTGCTGAGCATAGGTTACATATTTATTAGCTTCTGAAGGCTTTTTTAAGTTTCTGTCTGAGAGGCTGGCCAAATATACCTTATATTTAGACCATAGATAAAAATAAATACAAAAATGCAATTATAAATACAATTTTTATAAAGCTGTAGCTCATTGCCTTATTTCTAGGGACTACTTGCTCCTGTGGTTGTAAATAAAGCATTTTTATTTAATCAGATTTCAGGCAAAAGATTTCTATTTTGTTGTTGTTGCTTGTAAGTTAAAAAAAATGATAAGGGGAAAATGTACAGGGGAGTGTAGTATATGATGGTGGAGGAATACTCTAGTGGTTAGTCAACTAGATTAAAGGGGAAAGAAAACATGTGATCAATCAAAAACCTCTGTAATAATATGTCATTGCTTTACTCATTAGGGCACTACTACCTCATTACTGAATTATTCACTGAGTCCTGTTTTTCAGCTCTAAGAGTTGGCAGCTTTAGTGAAGTTACAGGGTAAATGTGAACCAAGTAGAAATATTAGAAGATATTATAAAGTCGGTTAATACACTGTGATGATGATTGATATCCTTGAGCATTTAATGAAGAGAAGTATCAGTAAGAATGAGTTGTCAGAGGATATATCAAATTGGAGATTGTCCTTAAACTAGTCTTTGAAGTGAATAAGAGATTTCTGTTACTAATACTAAAAAATGATGATATACAAAAATCAGTTGTGTTTCCATAAACTAACTTGAAGAATTCAAAACTGAAATTAAGTAAATGATTCTGTTTACAATAGCATGACAGAAAAGAATAAAACATTACAGAAATATCAAAACAGGAGGAATTTAAAGTTTTCCTTTAACTTCTGCAACTTTCTCTCTATTTCTCTTTCTCCTTTTTCTCTCATTTTAACAAATTTGGAATCATAATTTATATATTCCAAACATTCTGTTTAATTAAGCAACACATATTATAAACATTTTCCTAGGCATGTGAATTAGTAGAAAATGGTAAAGGATGCATTATACTAATCTTTTACATAATTTATTTAAATAGTATTCTAATATTTGCTTATAGATTTTTCCCATTCTTCATCAGTATAAATAACACTATAATGAACCTCTATGAACAGAAATCCTTAACCACATAGCATATTTCCTAAATATATTTCTAGAAGTAAATTTACTTGGTTAACACATTTTAAGGTTTACATAATTTTGATACATGCTACAAAGTATTACTTTAATTTGCAAATTGATTTCAGTTCAAATTCCAAAATTAAGGTGCAAAATAAAAATAAATTATATTTCTATTTCAATTAATATGTTAGTATTTTGAA